>NW_026963082.1:0-15000 GCF_032445375.1 Bacillus rossius redtenbacheri | reverse complement strand
AGTCCAACACTAATCGGAAAATAACTTCACATCCTCTCTCAGTTTTAAAGAGACGCAGACTGGCATCCGCGAACTCTCACAATGAGCGGGAGACACACCGCACCTGCTGGACAATTTTTGGCGCGGGCGAGACAATCCAGGGATGTCTACAAGCTCTGCCTCAGTAAACCAATGATGGCAGAAGTGTTTCCACACTCAGGAGATTCTTTTGAAAAGAACACTTCTTTGTTTTATAGAGAATTGGACCCTCAGACGGGTGTGGTCCGGGAATGGAATCCCAGGGACCGCAATGTGCGTTCAAAATGTCGATGTTCATGTGTCCTGCAGTTCACACGACGACGCGCAGTTTGCAGCGCCCTTCATCGACCCACGAGCCAAGTGATCCACCGTTCAGGGTTGTCAGAATATTTTTTTCTCAGGCCTCGCGGTTTCCCGCAAGGCCTATCACATTGTTATCAAGACATCAATCCAGTAGTGCATTCTTTCACAACTTCATCTTATGGCTGTGACCTGCCCCGTAGAATATAATTCTCAGGGGGCCACGACCGACATGCACTACGCAGTAACCTGCCGCCCACAGGAAATCTGCGAGTTCTCACTACAGAAAAAAAAACCATTGGCAAGCACAGTCTTACAAACAAGGGTTGGCAAAGCTAGCATTTGCTCCCTCGTCGCCTAAGACCATGGTCAAGCCCCGTCACGATCTCCCGCAGACGGTTTGGTTCCTTCAGCAAGGATAATCCTTCTACCAGCTCATCACCAGTGGACTGACAACATTTCTCCGACACTCAGGCTTTCCCTTTATTGTCAATTTTTGTTCCAGCCAGAAGTGCGTTATTTCACTTTTTTATTTTCTCATGGCTGTGACCTGCCCCGTAGAATATAATTCTCAGGGCGCCACGACCAACATCCATACATATTTTTTTTTGTGCCACCGATGATGCGAAGGCACAAGAAAAGATCCACATTGGACCACCAGGCCACACCCTTGTTCCTCGGTCCCTGGCAACCTAGCAGGGTCGCCTCCACTGCCTTAGAAATCCGCCTCGATTCCAATGTAAGGATTTCCAGGCAATGGAGAGTCGGGACCTATCGGGTCATAGGGCGCAAGGCCAGAGGCCACCTTCCGTTCAAATGTGATCCAGCCTCATTTTCTCCATGGCCGTTAATGATCCTTCCGCAGGTTCACCTACGGAAACCTTGTTACGACTTTTACTTCCTCTAAATGATCAAGTTTGGTCATCTTTCCAGCAACATCAGCGGCTCGCGAAGAGCCGTCGCGCACCGGTCTGAAGACCTCACTAAATCATTCAATCGGTAGTAGCGACGGGCGGTGTGTACAAAGGGCAGGGACGTAATCAACGCGAGCTTATGACTCGCGCTTACTGGGAATTCCTCGTTCATGGGGTACAATTGCAAGCCCCAATCCCTAGCACGAAGGAGGTTCAACGGGTTACCCGGCCCTTTCGGGCTAGGAGGACACGCTGATTCCTTCAGTGTAGCGCGCGTGCGGCCCAGAACATCTAAGGGCATCACAGACCTGTTATTGCTCAATCTCGTGCGGCTAGAAGCCGCCTGTCCCTCTAAGAAGATCATTTGTCGCCGGTAGCACGAAGGGATACCGGAAGCGACTAGTTAGCAGGCCAGAGTCTCGTTCGTTATCGGAATTAACCAGACAAATCGCTCCACCAACTAAGAACGGCCATGCACCACCACCCACCGAATCAAGAAAGAGCTCTCAATCTGTCAATCCTTCCGGTGTCCGGGCCTGGTGAGGTTTCCCGTGTTGAGTCAAATTAAGCCGCAGGCTCCACTCCTGGTGGTGCCCTTCCGTCAATTCCTTTAAGTTTCAGCTTTGCAACCATACTTCCCCCGGAACCCAAAAGCTTTGGTTTCCCGGAAGCTGCCCGCCGAGTCATCGGAGGAACTTCGGCGGATCGCTAGCTGGCATCGTTTATGGTTAGAACTAGGGCGGTATCTGATCGCCTTCGAACCTCTAACTTTCGTTCTTGATTAATGAAAACACACATGGCAAATGCTTTCGCTTAGGTTCGTCTTGCGACGATCCAAGAATTTCACCTCTAACGTCGCAATACGAATGCCCCCGTTTGTCCCTGTTAATCATTACCTCGGGTTCCGAAAACCAACAAAATAGAGAACCGAGGTCCTATTCCATTATTCCATGCACACAATATTCAGGCGAAACACTGCCTGCTTTGAGCACTCTAATTTGTTCAAAGTAAACGTGCCGGCCCACCTCGACACTCGGTGAAGAGCACCGCGGTAGGATTGCATCGGACCGCCGACGCGCGGGGCCCAAGCATGCACCCCGGGACGAAACACCCGCATCCAACCCGGCCTCCGCGAAGAGGTTACGAGAGGAGGGGCGAACGCCCGAGGGAAGGGGCTTGCCGCGGCCGACCGCATCCACCGGCAGGACGTCCGCACGGGCATGCCAGTTAGACACCGACGAACGGTGAACCGACAGCGTGGGACACAAGTCCAACTACGAGCTTTTTAACCGCAACAACTTTAATATACGCTATTGGAGCTGGAATTACCGCGGCTGCTGGCACCAGACTTGCCCTCCAATGGATACTCGTTAAAGGGTTTAAAGTGTTCTCATTCCGATTACGGGGCCTCGGATGAGTCCCGTATCGTTATTTTTCGTCACTACCTCCCCGTGCCGGGAGTGGGTAATTTGCGCGCCTGCTGCCTTCCTTGGATGTGGTAGCCGTTTCTCAGGCTCCCTCTCCGGAATCGAACCCTGATTCCCCGTTACCCGTTACAACCATGGTAGGCGCAGAACCTACCATCGACAGTTGATAAGGCAGACATTTGAAAGATGCGTCGCCGGTACGGAGACCGTGCGATCAGCACAAAGTTATCCAGAGTCACCAAAGCAAACGGACGCAGACGAGCCACGCCGATTGGTTTTGATCTAATAAAAGCATCCCTCCCATTTCTGGTCGGGACTCAGTTCAGCATGTATTAGCTCTAGAATTACCACAGTTATCCAAGTCATGTGGTACGATCTAAGGAACCATAACTGATTTAATGAGCCATTCGCGGTTTCACCTTATTTTGGCTTGCACTTAGACATGCATGGCTTAATCTTTGAGACAAGCATATGACTACTGGCAGGATCAACCAGGGAGCTGCTAGCAGCTTTTTTTTTCGTTCGGAGGAACCTCCCGGGTCCGCAGAGCACCGGGTCCGAATCTTATGATGTACATTTTTTTTTCCTTCTGTATCAACAAGTACGGGGGCGACTTCCCAATATCGACACCCGCTTTGCAATTGCAAAGTCTTTCCTTCCATCTCTAATTAATTTTCCTAGGGAGTAGGCGAGGCCAAACTTCCAAGGCTTTCACTGGCGAATATATCGCGCTCTTAGAAACTCGCATGGTACTTGGCGAGTGGATTTCAAATTATATGATCGGTGCCCACATTCGGGCGCGGCCCACTGCGGGAGCAGACCGTTGGCCCGTGGGCTCGCTGTGAACTAATTTGCCCACTGGTCCGAAAAGTATTCATTTCTAAACACCTTTGGCCAGGGCTGAAGACCGCGACTAACCCCTTTGAAACTTGTCTCTCAGGGAGCTGCGATCCATCAAACATTTCATTGTTAACAGAGGGGAACCATTACTTGGTTAAGACGATAGGACACGCGTTCCCCACCATTTCGCATCCAATCGAATTGCCGCACAAGAGCTCGTTACCTGAGAAAGGTATAGCATTGGCTCGCAGCTAGTGTATTGCAGTTCAGACAGATAGGCCACTTTAGATAGTTCTTAGTGTTCACAGTTATCACCAAGACTAGACCCATATGGATTTAATTCTTCAAGGAGCAGCGGTCCACCAATAAGAGAGATGAAGACATGTTTTCGGATGGCCACAACGCCCCCTCGCCACCCAAATGTGCATGTTTTAAGTGTACATTGGGAGTCGACGGAACATCGGGAGTCCGCTTGCTTTCTCCGGATCAGCTGCCACCCCCCTGATCTACCAGATAGACAAGAACATGTCTTCTCCACCAATCTCATCCACCGAAGCTCCGATCATGGCTTCTTCTACCTTTATACTGATATACCCCCACGGAGCAACATGCGGGCAAGGGAACTCTTGCTACCCTTCAGTAAAGCAGGTATCTCTTATAGATGGTGACTGCACCTTGGCCAGGATTGAAGACCGCGACTAACCCCTTTGAAACTTGTCTCTCAGGGAGCTGCGATCCATCAAACATTTCATTGTTAACAGAGGGGAACCATTACTTGGTTAAGACGATAGGACACGCGTTCCCCACCATTTCGCATCCAATCGAATTGCCGCACAAGAGCTCGTTACCTAAGAAAGGTATAGCATTGGCTCGCAGCTAGTGTATTGCAGTTCAGACAGATAGGCCACTTTAGATAGTTCTTAGTGTTCACAGTTATCACCAAGACTAGACCCATATGGAATTAATTCTTCAAGGAGCAGCGGTCCACCAATAAGAGAGATGAAGACATGTTTTCGGATGGCCACAACGCCCCCTCGCCACCCAAATGTGCATGTTTCAAGTGTACATTGGGAGTCGACGGAACATCGGGAGTCCGCTTGCTTTCTCCGGATCAGCTGCCACCCCCCTGATCTACCAGATAGACAAGAACATGTCTTCTCCGCCAATCTCATCCACCGAAGCTCCGATCATGGCTTCTTCTACCTTTATACTGATATACCCCCACGGAGCAACATGCGGGCAAGGGAACTCTTGCTACCCTTCAGTAAAGCAGGTATCTCTTATAGATGGTGACTGCACCTTGGCCAGGATTGAAGACCGCGACTAACCCCTTTGAAACTTGTCTCTCAGGGAGCTGCGATCCATCAAACATTTCATTGTTAACAGAGGGGAACCATTACTTGGTTAAGACGACCGGACACGCGTTCCCCACCATTTCGCATCCAATCGAATCGCCGCACAAGAGCTCGTTACCTGAGAAAGGTATAGCATTGGCTCGCAGCTTGTGTATTGCAGTTCAGACAGATAGGCCACTTTAGATAGTTCTTCGTGTTCACAGTTAAGACCACGGCTAGACCCATATGGAATTAATTCTTCAAGGAGCAGCGGTACACCAAGCATTTCATTGTGTACTAGAAAGCACCTCTACCATGTAACAAACATACGACCACCAAATTTCTGCTTACTTCCCCCAGCGGATAGTATTTGCTAGTATCATCCACAAAGTAAATCAATTTTTTCAATGTACCGCTTCTTGGGGGAACTGGGCATGAATCAATCAAGCATTTTGAGGTAGCATGTCCGCTTCACCGCGAGGTGCTCTGAATACCATTATACATTCTTTTTCATCATCCACTTTCAGACCACTACAAGACCCATACTGAATTAATTCCTCAAGGAGCTGCAGTCCACAAAACATTTTACTGTGTACTAGAGGGCACCTCCACCATGTAACAGAAAACATACAACCTTCTTAATTTAATTCTGCATTGTTTCCCAGACGATTTGTTAGCCATACAACAGTACCATCCACAGTAATTCACCTCTTTGAAATCCAATGCATTGTAGAGAAACTGAGGTGGTAGCATTCAAACCGTTCTGTAATGTTAATTCTGCTTCATAGAAAGGTGCTACAGGTTCCACAATAATTAATTGGATATTTTTGCAATATATATAGGGCGAGAAAACTCGGGGGGACTCCCTTTTCATTTATGTACATATTCTTTCCATATTGCAAATAATTCCAATTTTTCCCGATTGCATGTCCCCCTAATATACCCAAAATGGGCCTATCGATGGGTTCACAAAGGTACCCAAAATATGAGATTTTGACTGAAAGAGGCTGGCTAACTTCCGGGAACATGATCATAGGAAATAGGTCAAAATCCCGAATCGCAGTTGTTTACGAACAACCACGAACGGAGACTTAAAATAACCTATAAGGCTGGAATTCATGGGGCCTGTATAACAGGCATTTACACAGACTCTCGGGAGGGAGGGCTCTGTGGCCGGGAGAATTTTCTGGCTCCCCGCCCGAAACTTTTCAGAGTCCCTAATGCCTGCTTGAATGTGAATAAGCAGAGCCCGGTAGCTGATATTTTGCCGGGGTGTGGAGGCCCCGGTCGCCGCCAAATTCCTCTGGTCACAGCTTGTGTTAATACACATGTTAATTTTACATGCAAACCACCAATGACAATTTTCCTCGGCCGCGGAGGCCTCGGTCGCCGCCAGAATTTTCTGGTTCCCGCTCAATATATTGCAGAGTCCTGCAGGCCTGCTTCTGTAGGAATATGCAGAGCCCGGTAGCTGATATTTTGCCGGGGTGAGGAGGCCTCGGTCGCCGCCAAATTCCTCTCATCCCAGCTTGTGTTAATACACATGTTAATTTTACATGCAAAACCACCAATTACCATTTCCTCGGCCGCGGAGGCCTCGGTCGCCGGGAGATTTTCCTGGCTCCCCGCTCAATATACTGCACAGTCCCGCAGGCCTGTCTCCAGTGGAATACACACAGTCCGAGAGCCGAAAATTTGCCGGGGTGTGGAGGCCTCGGTCGCCAACAGATTGCCATAGGCTCTGGCTGCAATATTTACCGTGTATTTTTTCCCTCCAGAGACACCACTACACCCTATATAACCCAAAATGGGCCTTGACGCGTGTACACGCGGAGCCCGAGCGCCGAGAGTTCTCCCGGCCGCGGAGGCCTCGGTCGCCGGGAGAATTTCAACGGCCCCTGCTCGAAATTTTTCTAAGTCCAGAATGCCTGCTTCTCCCAGCCTGTGTTAATACACATGTTAATTTAACATGTAAAATCACCAAGGACCATTTCCTCGGCCGCGGAGGCCTCGGTCACCGCCAGAATTTTCTGGCTGCCCGCTCCCCATGGGTAGACGCGCTGCCCAAGCGCCGAGAGTTCTCCCGGCCGCGGAGGCCTCGGTCGCCGGGAGAATTTCTCCGGCCCCTGCTCGAAATTTTTCAAAGTCCAGAATGCCTGCTTCTCCCAGCATGTGTTAATACACATGTTAATTTAACATGTAATATTACCAATGACCTTTTCCTCGGCCGCGGAGGCCTCGGTCGCCGCCAGAATTTTCTGGCTGCCCGCTCCCCATGGGTAGACGCGGAGCCCGAGCGCCGAGAGTTCTCCCGGCCGCGGAGGCCTCGGTCGCCGGGAGAATTTCTCCGGCCCCTGCTCGAAATTTTTCAAAGTCCAGAATGCCTAGTTCTCCCAGCCTGTGTTAATACACATGTTAATTTAACATGTAAAATTACCAAGGATTATTATCCCGGCCGCAGAGGCCTCGGTCGCCGCCAGAAATTTCTGGCTCCCCGCTCAATGTATTGCAGAGTCCCGCAGGCTTGCTTCTCCAAGCCTGTGTTAATACACATGTTAATTTAACATGTAAAATTACAGAGGATTATTTCCCCGGCCGCGGAGGCCTCGGTCGCCGCCAGAATTTTCTGGCTGCCCGCTCAATGTATTGCAGAGTCCCGCAGGCTTGCTTCTCCAAGCCTGTGTTAATACACATGTTAATTTAACATGCAAAATCACCAATGACAAATTCCTCGGCCGCGGAGGCCTCGATCGCCGGGAAAATGTTCTGGCTCCCTGCTCGAATTTTTTTTCTAAGTCCCGATTCGCTATTACAGGCTGGCGCACGGAGTCCGAGGGGCGTAAATATGCCGGGTAGTGGTGCCTTCCGTCGCCGAGACATTTTACAATTGCCTGGGAGCAGTATTTAACATGTTAATTTTTTCCCCTCGTGACACCACTACCCCCTATATAACGCAAAATGGGCCTTGCCAAGGGGGCGCGCAACGCCCGAGCGCGGGCGTTTTTCCCGGCCGCCGAGACCTCCATCGCCGGGAGAATGTCTTCAGCTATTTGCTAGATTTCCCGATTCGCCCCGCACGACAAACAACCACGAACGAGGTGGTTTTCGAGAGTTCTCCCGGCCGCGGAGGCCTCGGTCGCAGGGAGAATTTCCCTGGCCCCTGCTCGAAATTTTTCTAAGTCCAGAATGCCTGCATCTCCCAGCCTGTGTTAAAACACATGTTAATTTAACATGTAAAATTACCAATGACCATTTCCTCGGCCGCAGAGGCCTCGGTCGCAGCCAGAATTTTCTGGCTCCCTGCTCAATATATTGCAGAGTCCCGCATGCTTGCTTCTCCAAGCCTGTGTTAATACACATGTTAATTTAACATGTAAAATTACCGAGGATTATTTCCCCGGCCGCGGAGGCCTCGGTCGCCGCCAGAAATTTCTGGCTCCCCGCTCAATATATTGCAGCGACCCGCAGGCTTGCTTCTCCCAGCCTGTGTTAATACACATGTTAATTTAACATGTAAAATCACCAAGGACCATTTCCTCGGCCGCGGAGGCCTCGGTCGCCGCCAGAATTTTCTGGCTGCCCGCTCCCCATGTGTAGACGCGGAGCCCGAGCGCCGAGAGTTCTCCCGGCCGCGGAGGCCTCGTAGCCGGGAGAATTTCTCGGGCCCCTGCTCGAAATTTTTCTAAGTCCAGAATGCCTGCTTCTCCCAGCCTGTGTTAATACACATGTTAATTTAACATGTAATTTTACCAATGACCTTTTCCTCGGCCGCGGAGGCCTCGGTCGCCGCCAGAATTTTCTGGCTCCCGGCTCAATATATTACAGAGTCCCGCAGGCCTGTCTCCAGTGGAATACACACAGTCCGAGAGCCGAAAATTTGCCGGGGTGTGGAGGCCTCGGTCGCCAACAGATTGCCATAGGCTCTGGCTGCAATATTTACCGTGTATTTTTTCCCTCCAGAGACACCACTACCCCCCTATAAAACCCAAAATAGGCCTTGCGGTGGGTACACGCAGAGCCCGAGCGCCGAAGTTCTCCCGGCCGCGGAGGCCTCGGTCGCCGGGAGAATTTCTCCGGCCCCTGCTCGAAATTTTTCAAAGTCCAGAATGCCTGCTTCTCCCAGCCTGTGTTAATACACATGTTAATTTAACATGTTAAATTATCGAGGATTATTTCCCCGGCCGTGGAGGCCTCGGTCGCCGCCAGAATTTTCTGGCTCCCCGCTCAATATATTGCAGAGTCCCGCAGGCTTGCTTCTCCCAGCCTGTGTTAATACACATGTTAATTTAACATGTAAAATCACCGAGGACCATTTCCTCGGCCGCGGAGGCCTCGGTCGCCGCCAGAATTTTCTGGCTCACCTCTCAATGTATTGCAGAGTCCCGCAGGCTTGGTTCTCCAAGCCTGTGTTAATACACATGTTAATTTAACATGTAAAATTACCGAGGATTATTTCCCCGGCCGCGGAGGCCTCGGTCGCCGCCAGAATTTTCTGGCTCCCCGCTCAATGTATTGCAGAGTCCCGCAGGCTTGGTTCTCCAAGCCTGTGTTAATACACATGTTAATTTAACATGTAAAATTACCGAGGATTATTTCCCCGGCCACGGAGGCCTCGGTCGCCGACAGAATTGTCTGGCTCCCTGCTCGAATTTTTTCTAAGTCCCGATTCGCTATTACAGGCTGGCGCACGGAGTCAGAGGGGCGGGAATTCGCCGGGTAGTGGTGCCTTCCGTCGCCGAGACATTTTTCTATTGCCTGGAAGCTGTATTTAACATGTTAATTTTTTCCCCCTCGGGACACCACTACCCCCTATATAACCCAACATGGGCCTTGCCGCGGGTACACGCGGAGCCCGAGCGCCGAGTGTTCTCCCGGCCGCGGAGGCCTCGGTCGCCGGGAGAATTTCTCCGGCCCCTGCTCGAAATTTTTCAAAGTCCAGAATGCCTGCTTCTCCCAGCCTGTGTTAATACACATGTTAATTTAACATGTTAAATTACCGAGGATTATTTCCCCGGCCGTGGAGGCCTCGGTCGCCGCCAGAATTTTCTGGCTCCCCGCTCAATATATTGCAGAGTCCCGCAGGCTTGCTTTTCCCAGCCTGTGTTAATACACATGTTAATTTAACATGTAAAATTACCAATGACCATTTCCTCGGCCGCAGAGGCCTCGGTCGCCGCCAGAATTTTCTGGCTCCCCGCTCAATGTATTGCAGAGTCCCGCAGGCATGCTTCTCCAAGCCTGTGTTAATACACATGTTAATTTAACATGTTAAATTACCGAGGATTATTTCCCCGGCGTGGAGGCCTCGGTCGCCGCCAGAATTTTCTGGCTCCCCGCTCAATATATTGCAGAGTCCCGCAGGCTTGCTTTTCCCAGCCTGTGTTAATACACATGTTAATTTAACATGTAAAATCACCAAGGACCATTTCCTCGGCCGCGGAGGCCTCGGTCGCCGCCAGAATTTTCTGGCTTCCCGCTCCCCATGGGTAGACGCGGAGCCCGAGCGCCGAGAGTTCTCCCGGCCGCGGAGGCCTCGGTCGCCGGGAGAATTTCTCCGGCCCCTGCTCGAAATTTTTCAAAGTCTAGAATGCCTAGTTCTCCCAGCCTGTGTTAATACACATGTTAATTTAACATGTAAAATTACCAAGGATTATTATCCCGGCCGCAGAGGCCTCGGTCGCCGCCAGAAATTTCTGGCTCCCCGCTCAATGTATTGCAGCGTCCCGCAGGCTTGCTTCTCCAAGCCTGTGTTAATACACATGTTAATTTAACATGTAAAATTACAGAGGATTATTTCCCCGGCCGCGGAGGCCTCGGTCGCCGCCAGAATTTTCTGGCTGCCCGCTCAATGTATTGCAGAGTCCCGCAGGCTTGCTTCTCCAAGCCTGTGTTAATACACATGTTAATTTAACATGCAAAATCACCAATGACAAATTCCTCGGCCGCGGAGGCCTCGATCGCCGGGAAAATGTTCTGGCTCCCTGCTCGAATTTTTTTTCTAAGTCCCGATTCGCTATTACAGGCTGGCGCACGGAGTCCGAGGGGCGTAAATATGCCGGGTAGTGGTGCCTTCCGTCGCCGAGACATTTTACAATTGCCTGGGAGCAGTATTTAACATGTTAATTTTTTTCCCCCTCGGGACACCACTACCCCCTATATAACCCAAAATGGGCCTTGCCAAGGGGGCGCGCAACGCCCGAGCGCGGGCGTTTTTCCCGGCCGCCGAGGCCTCCATCGCCGGGAGAATGTCTTCAGCTATTTGCTAGATTTCCCGATTCGCCCCGCACGGCAAACAACCACGAACGAGGTGGTTTTCGAGAGTTCTCCCGGCCGCGGAGGCCTCGGTCGCCGGGAGAATTTCTCGGGCCCCTGCTCGAAATTTTTCTAAGTCCAGAATGCCTGCATCTCCCAGCCTGTGTTAAAACACATGTTAATTTAACATGTAAAATTACCAATGACCATTTCCTCGGCCGCAGAGGCCTCGGTCGCAGCCAGAATTTTCTGGCTCCCTGCTCAATATATTGCAGAGTCCCGCATGCTTGCTTCTCCCAGCCTGTGTTAATACACATGGTTATTTAACATGTAAAATTACCGAGGATTATTTCCCTGGCCGCAGAGGCCGCGGTCGCCGCCAGAATTTTCTGGCTCCCCGCTCAATGTATTGCAGAGTCCCGCAGGCTTGCTTCTCCAAGCCTGTGTTAATACACATGTTAATTTAACATGTAAAATTACCGAGGATTATTTCCCCGGCCGCGGAGGCCTCGGTCGCCGCCAGAATTTTCTGGCTCCCCGCTCAATATATTGCAGCGACCCCGCAGGCTTGCTTCTCCCCAGCCTGTGTTAATACACATGTTAATTTAACATGTAAAATTACCGAGGATTATTTCCCCGGCCGCGGAGGCTTCGGTCGCCGCCAGAATTTTCTGGCTCCCGGCTCAATATATTACAGAGTCCCGCAGGCCTGTCTCCAGTGGAATACACACAGTCCGAGAGCCGAAAATTTGCCGGGGTGTGGAGGCCTCGGTCGCCAACAGATTGCCATAGGCTCTGGCTGCAATATTTACCGTGTATTTTTTCCCTCCAGAGACACCACTACCCCCTATATAACCCAAAATGGGCCTTGCGGCGTGTACACGCGGAGCCCGAGCGCCGAAGTTCTCCCGGCCGCGGAGGCCTCGGTCGCCGGGAGAATTTCTCCGGCCCCTGCTCGAAATTTTTCAAAGTCCAGAATGCCTGCTTCTCCCAGCCTGTGTTAATACACATGTTAATTTAACATGTAAAATTACCGAGGATTATTTCCCCGGCCGCGGAGGCCTCGGTCGCCGCCAGAATTTTCTGGCTCCCCGCTCAATGTATTGCAGAGTCCCGCAGGCTTGCTTCTCCCAGCCTGTGTTAATACACATGTTAATTTAACATGTAAAATCATTGAGGACCATTTCCTCGGCCGCGGAGGCCTCGGTCGCCGCCAGAATTTTCTGGCTCCCCGCTCAATGTATTGCAGAGTCCCGCAGGCTTGCTTCTCCCAGCCTGTGTTAATACACATGTTAATTTAACATGTAAAATCAACAAGGACCATTTCCTCGGCCGCGGAGGCCTCGGTCGCCGCCAGAATTTTCTGGCTGCCCGCTCCCCATTGGTAGACGCGGAGCCCGAGCGCCGAGAGTTCTCCCGGCCGCGGAGGCCTCGGTCGCCGGGAGAATTTCTCCGGCCCCTGCTCGAAATTTTTCAAAGTCCAGAATGCCTGCTTCTCCCAGCATGTGTTAATACACATGTTAATTTAACATGTAATATTACCAATGACCTTTTCCTCGTCCGCGGAGGCCTCGGTCGCCGCCAGAATTTTCTGGCTGCCCGCTCCCCATGGGTAGACGCGCTGCCCGAGCGCCGAGATTTCTCCCGGCCGCGGAGGCCTCTGTCGCCGGGAGAATTTCTCTGGCCCCTGCTCGAAATTTTTCAAAGTCCAGAATGCCTAGTTCTCCCAGCCTGTGTTAATACACATGTTAATTTAACATGTAAAATTACCAAGGATTATTATCCCGGCCGCAGAGGCCTCGGTCGCCGCCAGAAATTTCTGGCTCCCCGCTCAATGTATTGCAGAGACCCGCAGGCTTGCTTCTCCAAGCCTGTGTTAATACACATGTTAATTTAACATGTAAAATTACCGAGGATTATTTCCCCGGCCGCGGAGGCCTCGATCGCCGCCAGAAATTTCTGGCTCCCCGCTCAATATATTGCAGCGACCCGCAGGCTTGCTTCTCCCAGCCTGTGTTAATACACATGTTAATTTAACATGTAAAATCACCAAGGACCATTTCCTCGGCCGCGGAGGCCTCGGTCGCCGCCAGAATTTTCTGGCTGCCCGCTCCCCATGTGTAGACGCGGAGCCCGAGCGCCGAGAGTTCTCCCGGCCGCGGAGGCCTCGGTCGCCGCCAGAATTTTCTGGCTCCCCGCTCAATGTATTGCAGAGTCCCGCAGGCTTGCTTCTCCAAGCCTGTGTTAATACACATGTTAATTTAACATGCAAAATCACCAATGACAATTTCCTCGGCCGCGGAGGCCTCCATCGCCGGGAGAATTTTCTGGCTCTCTGCTCGAATTTTTTCTAAGTCCCGATTCGCTATTACAGGCTGGCGCACGGAGTCCGAGGGGCGGAAATATGCCGGGTAGTGGTGCCTTCCGTCGCCGAGACATTTTACAATTGCCTGGGAGCAGTATTTAACATGTTAATTTTTTCCCCCTCGGGACACCACTACCCCCTATATAACCCAAAATGGGCCATGCAATGGGTGCCCACAACGCCCGAGCGCGGGCATTTTTCCCGGGCGCCGAGGCCTCGATCGCCGGGAGAATGTCTCCAGCTATTTGCATGATGTCCCGATTCGCCCCACAAGGCGAACAACCACGAACGAGGTGGTTTTCGTTCGTGGTTGTTTTCGTTCGTGGTTGTTTACTGTTCGTGGTTGTTTTCATTCGTGGTTGTTGTGCGTTCGTGGTTGTTGTCGTTCGGGGTTGTTTTCCGTTCGTGGTTGTTGTCGTTCGTGGTTGTTGTCGTTCGTGGTTGTTGTCGTTCGTGGTTGTTTTCCGTTCGTGGTTGTTTTACGTTCGTGGTTGTTTTCGAGGCAATTGGTACTTTGAAAATTTCAATCGGTTAGCTAGAAAAAATTCTCCCGGCGGTGATTGCCTTGATCGCCGGGAGAATTTTCTGGCTCCCCGATAAAATTTTTTCCAAGTCCCGATTCGCTCTTACTAGCTGGCGCACGGAGTCCGAGGGGCGGGAATTCGCCGGGTAGTGGTGTGTTCCGTCGCCGAGACATTTTCCTATTGCCTGGAAGCAGTATTTAACATGTTAATTTTTTCCCCCTCGGGACACCACTACCCCCTATATAACACAAAATGGGCCTTGCCGCGGGTACACCCGGAGCCCGAGCGCCGAGAGTTCTCCCGGCCGCAGAGGCCTCGGTCGCCGGAGATTTTCTCCGGCCCCTGCTCGAAATTTTCCAAAGTCCAGAATGCCTGCTTCTCCCAGCCTGTGTTAATACACATGTTAATTTAACATGTAAAATCACCAAGGACCATTTCCTCGGCCGCGGAGGCCTCGGTCGCCGCCAGAATTTTCTGGCTGCCCGCTCCCCAAGGGTAGACGCGGAGCCCGAGCGCCGAGAGTTCTCCCGGCCGCGGAGGCCTCGGTCGCCGGGAGAATTTCTCCGGCCCCTGCTCGAAATTTTTCAAAGTCCAGAATGCCTGCTTCTCCCAGCATGTGTTAATACACATGTTAATTTAACATGTAATATTACCAATGACCTTTTCCTCGGCCGCGGAGGCCTCGGTCGCCGCCAGAATTTTCTGGCTGCCCGCTCCCCATGGGTAGACGCGGAGCCCGAGCGCCGAGAGTTCTCCCGGCCGCGGAGGCCTCGGTCGCCGGGAGAATTTCTCCGGCCCCTGCTCGAAATTTTTCAAAGTCCAGAATGCCTAGTTCTCCCAGCCTGTGTTAATACACATGTTAATTTAACATGTAAAATTACCAAGGATTATTATCCCGGCCGCAGAGGCCTCGGTCGCCGCCAGAAATTTCTGGCTCCCCGCTCAATGTATTGCAGAGTCCCGCAGGCTTGCTTCTCCAAGCCTGTGTTAATACACATGTTAATTTAACATGTAAAATTACAGAGG
>NW_026963081.1:0-5000 GCF_032445375.1 Bacillus rossius redtenbacheri | reverse complement strand
TCTACCAGATAGACAAGAACATGTCTTCTCCGCCAATCTCATCCACCGAAGCTCCGATCATGGCTTCTTCTACCTTTATACTGATATACCCCCACGGAGCAACATGCGGGCAAGGGAACTCTTGCTACCCTTCAGTAAAGCAGGTATCTCTTATAGATGGTGACTGCACCTTGGCCAGGATTGAAGACCGCGACTAACCCCTTTGAAACTTGTCTCTCAGGGAGCTGCGATCCATCAAACATTTCATTGTTAACAGAGGGGAACCATTACTTGGTTAAGACGACCGGACACGCGTTCCCCACCATTTCGCATCCAATCGAATCGCCGCACAAGAGCTCGTTACCTGAGAAAGGTATAGCATTGGCTCGCAGCTTGTGTATTGCAGTTCAGACAGATAGGCCACTTTAGATAGTTCTTCGTGTTCACAGTTAAGACCACGGCTAGACCCATATGGAATTAATTCTTCAAGGAGCAGCGGTACACCAAGCATTTCATTGTGTACTAGAAAGCACCTCTACCATGTAACAAACATACGACCACCAAATTTCTGCTTACTTCCCCCAGCGGATAGTATTTGCTAGTATCATCCACAAAGTAAATCAATTTTTTCAATGTACCGCTTCTTGGGGGAACTGGGCATGAATCAATCAAGCATTTTGAGGTAGCATGTCCGCTTCACCGCGAGGTGCTCTGAATACCATTATACATTCTTTTTCATCATCCACTTTCAGACCACTACAAGACCCATACTGAATTAATTCCTCAAGGAGCTGCAGTCCACAAAACATTTTACTGTGTACTAGAGGGCACCTCCACCATGTAACAGAAAACATACAACCTTCTTAATTTAATTCTGCATTGTTTCCCAGACGATTTGTTAGCCATACAACAGTACCATCCACAGTAATTCACCTCTTTGAAATCCAATGCATTGTAGAGAAACTGAGGTGGTAGCATTCAAACCGTTCTGTAATGTTAATTCTGCTTCATAGAAAGGTGCTACAGGTTCCACAATAATTAATTGGATATTTTTGCAATATATATAGGGCGAGAAAACTCGGGGGGACTCCCTTTTCATTTATGTACATATTCTTTCCATATTGCAAATAATTCCAATTTTTCCCGATTGCATGTCCCCCTAATATACCCAAAATGGGCCTATCGATGGGTTCACAAAGGTACCCAAAATATGAGATTTTGACTGAAAGAGGCTGGCTAACTTCCGGGAACATGATCATAGGAAATAGGTCAAAATCCCGAATCGCAGTTGTTTACGAACAACCACGAACGGAGACTTAAAATAACCTATAAGGCTGGAATTCATGGGGCCTGTATAACAGGCATTTACACAGACTCTCGGGAGGGAGGGCTCTGTGGCCGGGAGAATTTTCTGGCTCCCCGCCCGAAACTTTTCAGAGTCCCTAATGCCTGCTTGAATGTGAATAAGCAGAGCCCGGTAGCTGATATTTTGCCGGGGTGTGGAGGCCCCGGTCGCCGCCAAATTCCTCTGGTCACAGCTTGTGTTAATACACATGTTAATTTTACATGCAAACCACCAATGACAATTTTCCTCGGCCGCGGAGGCCTCGGTCGCCGCCAGAATTTTCTGGTTCCCGCTCAATATATTGCAGAGTCCTGCAGGCCTGCTTCTGTAGGAATATGCAGAGCCCGGTAGCTGATATTTTGCCGGGGTGAGGAGGCCTCGGTCGCCGCCAAATTCCTCTCATCCCAGCTTGTGTTAATACACATGTTAATTTTACATGCAAAACCACCAATTACCATTTCCTCGGCCGCGGAGGCCTCGGTCGCCGGGAGATTTTCCTGGCTCCCCGCTCAATATACTGCACAGTCCCGCAGGCCTGTCTCCAGTGGAATACACACAGTCCGAGAGCCGAAAATTTGCCGGGGTGTGGAGGCCTCGGTCGCCAACAGATTGCCATAGGCTCTGGCTGCAATATTTACCGTGTATTTTTTCCCTCCAGAGACACCACTACACCCTATATAACCCAAAATGGGCCTTGACGCGTGTACACGCGGAGCCCGAGCGCCGAGAGTTCTCCCGGCCGCGGAGGCCTCGGTCGCCGGGAGAATTTCAACGGCCCCTGCTCGAAATTTTTCTAAGTCCAGAATGCCTGCTTCTCCCAGCCTGTGTTAATACACATGTTAATTTAACATGTAAAATCACCAAGGACCATTTCCTCGGCCGCGGAGGCCTCGGTCACCGCCAGAATTTTCTGGCTGCCCGCTCCCCATGGGTAGACGCGCTGCCCAAGCGCCGAGAGTTCTCCCGGCCGCGGAGGCCTCGGTCGCCGGGAGAATTTCTCCGGCCCCTGCTCGAAATTTTTCAAAGTCCAGAATGCCTGCTTCTCCCAGCATGTGTTAATACACATGTTAATTTAACATGTAATATTACCAATGACCTTTTCCTCGGCCGCGGAGGCCTCGGTCGCCGCCAGAATTTTCTGGCTGCCCGCTCCCCATGGGTAGACGCGGAGCCCGAGCGCCGAGAGTTCTCCCGGCCGCGGAGGCCTCGGTCGCCGGGAGAATTTCTCCGGCCCCTGCTCGAAATTTTTCAAAGTCCAGAATGCCTAGTTCTCCCAGCCTGTGTTAATACACATGTTAATTTAACATGTAAAATTACCAAGGATTATTATCCCGGCCGCAGAGGCCTCGGTCGCCGCCAGAAATTTCTGGCTCCCCGCTCAATGTATTGCAGAGTCCCGCAGGCTTGCTTCTCCAAGCCTGTGTTAATACACATGTTAATTTAACATGTAAAATTACAGAGGATTATTTCCCCGGCCGCGGAGGCCTCGGTCGCCGCCAGAATTTTCTGGCTGCCCGCTCAATGTATTGCAGAGTCCCGCAGGCTTGCTTCTCCAAGCCTGTGTTAATACACATGTTAATTTAACATGCAAAATCACCAATGACAAATTCCTCGGCCGCGGAGGCCTCGATCGCCGGGAAAATGTTCTGGCTCCCTGCTCGAATTTTTTTTCTAAGTCCCGATTCGCTATTACAGGCTGGCGCACGGAGTCCGAGGGGCGTAAATATGCCGGGTAGTGGTGCCTTCCGTCGCCGAGACATTTTACAATTGCCTGGGAGCAGTATTTAACATGTTAATTTTTTCCCCTCGTGACACCACTACCCCCTATATAACGCAAAATGGGCCTTGCCAAGGGGGCGCGCAACGCCCGAGCGCGGGCGTTTTTCCCGGCCGCCGAGACCTCCATCGCCGGGAGAATGTCTTCAGCTATTTGCTAGATTTCCCGATTCGCCCCGCACGACAAACAACCACGAACGAGGTGGTTTTCGAGAGTTCTCCCGGCCGCGGAGGCCTCGGTCGCAGGGAGAATTTCCCTGGCCCCTGCTCGAAATTTTTCTAAGTCCAGAATGCCTGCATCTCCCAGCCTGTGTTAAAACACATGTTAATTTAACATGTAAAATTACCAATGACCATTTCCTCGGCCGCAGAGGCCTCGGTCGCAGCCAGAATTTTCTGGCTCCCTGCTCAATATATTGCAGAGTCCCGCATGCTTGCTTCTCCAAGCCTGTGTTAATACACATGTTAATTTAACATGTAAAATTACCGAGGATTATTTCCCCGGCCGCGGAGGCCTCGGTCGCCGCCAGAAATTTCTGGCTCCCCGCTCAATATATTGCAGCGACCCGCAGGCTTGCTTCTCCCAGCCTGTGTTAATACACATGTTAATTTAACATGTAAAATCACCAAGGACCATTTCCTCGGCCGCGGAGGCCTCGGTCGCCGCCAGAATTTTCTGGCTGCCCGCTCCCCATGTGTAGACGCGGAGCCCGAGCGCCGAGAGTTCTCCCGGCCGCGGAGGCCTCGTAGCCGGGAGAATTTCTCGGGCCCCTGCTCGAAATTTTTCTAAGTCCAGAATGCCTGCTTCTCCCAGCCTGTGTTAATACACATGTTAATTTAACATGTAATTTTACCAATGACCTTTTCCTCGGCCGCGGAGGCCTCGGTCGCCGCCAGAATTTTCTGGCTCCCGGCTCAATATATTACAGAGTCCCGCAGGCCTGTCTCCAGTGGAATACACACAGTCCGAGAGCCGAAAATTTGCCGGGGTGTGGAGGCCTCGGTCGCCAACAGATTGCCATAGGCTCTGGCTGCAATATTTACCGTGTATTTTTTCCCTCCAGAGACACCACTACCCCCTATAAAACCCAAAATAGGCCTTGCGGTGGGTACACGCAGAGCCCGAGCGCCGAAGTTCTCCCGGCCGCGGAGGCCTCGGTCGCCGGGAGAATTTCTCCGGCCCCTGCTCGAAATTTTTCAAAGTCCAGAATGCCTGCTTCTCCCAGCCTGTGTTAATACACATGTTAATTTAACATGTTAAATTATCGAGGATTATTTCCCCGGCCGTGGAGGCCTCGGTCGCCGCCAGAATTTTCTGGCTCCCCGCTCAATATATTGCAGAGTCCCGCAGGCTTGCTTCTCCCAGCCTGTGTTAATACACATGTTAATTTAACATGTAAAATCACCGAGGACCATTTCCTCGGCCGCGGAGGCCTCGGTCGCCGCCAGAATTTTCTGGCTCACCTCTCAATGTATTGCAGAGTCCCGCAGGCTTGGTTCTCCAAGCCTGTGTTAATACACATGTTAATTTAACATGTAAAATTACCGAGGATTATTTCCCCGGCCGCGGAGGCCTCGGTCGCCGCCAGAATTTTCTGGCTCCCCGCTCAATGTATTGCAGAGTCCCGCAGGCTTGGTTCTCCAAGCCTGTGTTAATACACATGTTAATTTAACATGTAAAATTACCGAGGATTATTTCCCCGGCCACGGAGGCCTCGGTCGCCGACAGAATTGTCTGGCTCCCTGCTCGAATTTTTTCTAAGTCCCGATTCGCTATTACAGGCTGGCGCACGGAGTCAGAGGGGCGGGAATTCGCCGGGTAGTGGTGCCTTCCGTCGCCGAGACATTTTTCTATTGCCTGGAAGCTGTATTTAACATGTTAATTTTTTCCCCCTCGGGA
>NW_026963080.1:0-20000 GCF_032445375.1 Bacillus rossius redtenbacheri | reverse complement strand
AGGTTAGGTTAGGTTAGGTTAGGTTAGGTCAAGTCATTGTATTTAATAATTTTTAAATTTTTTTTACTCTCAGGCAAGGTTAGGTTAGGTTAGGTTAGGTTAGGTAAGGTTAGGTTAGGTTAGGTTAGGTTAGGTTAGGTTAGGTTAGGTTAGGTTAGGTTAGGTTAGGTTAGGTTAGGTTAGGTTAGGTTAGGTTAGGTTAGGTTAGGTTAGGTTAGGTTAGGTTAGGTTAGGTTAGGTTAGGTTAGGTTAGGTTAGGTTAGGTTAGGTTAGGTTAGGTTAGGTTAGGTTAGGTTAGGTTAGGTTAGGTTAGGTTAGGTTAGGTTAGGTTAGGTTAGGTTAGGTTAGGTTAGGTTAGGTTAGGTTAGGTTAGGTTAGGTTAGGTTAGGTTAGGTTAGGTTAGGTTAGGTTAGGTTAGGTTAGGTTAGGTTAGGTTAGGTTAGGTTAGGTTGGGTTAGGTTAGGTTAGGTTAGGTTAGGTTATGTTAGGTTAGGTCATTGTATTTAATTTTTTAAAAATTTTCCTCTCTCAGGCAAGGTTAGGTTAGGTTAGGTTACATTTGGTCATTGTATTTAATTATTTTCAAATTTTTCCTCTCTCAGGCAAGGTTAGGTTAGGTTAGGTTATGTAAGGTTAGGTCATTGTATTTAATTTTTTTAAATTTTTCCTCTCTTAGGCAAGGTTAGGTCAGGTTAGGTTAGGTTATGTTAGGTTAGGTTAGGTTAGGTTAGGTTAGGTTAGGTTAGGTTAGGTTAGGTTAGGTTAGGTTAGGTTAGGTTAGGTTAGGTTGGGTTAGGTTAGGTTAGGTTAGGTTAGGTTATGTTAGGTTAGGTCATTGTATTTAATTTTTTAAAAATTTTCCTCTCTCAGGCAAGGTTAGGTTAGGTTAGGTTACATTAGGTCATTGTATTTAATTATTTTCAAATTTTTTCCCTCTCAGGCAAGGTTAGGTTAGGTTAGGTTAGGTTATGTAAGGTTAGGTTATTGTATTTAATTTTTTTAAATTTTTCCTCTCTCAGGCAATGTTAGGTTAGGTTAGGTTTGTTTAGGTTAGGTTAGGTCATTGTATTTAATTATTTTGAAATTTTTCCCCTCTCAGGCAAGGTTAGGTTAGGTTAGGTTAGGTTAGGTTAGGTTAGGTTATGTTAGGTTGGGTTTGGTTAGGTCAGGTTAGGTCATTGGTTTTTTTTAATTAATTTTAAATATTAGTTCTCTGAGGTAAGTCAGTTCAAGTCCACAATAGTGTAAATTTTTTTTAAAAAAATTTTAATTTTAAATATTTTATATAAAAAAATTATTTTATCAATAAAAAAAAGTGTGGGATGAATGGTGTATATTATTATAAATATTTTATTGCCATATGTGAGTATGAGGATTATCATGTGGATAATATCTTAAGAAGCACCCCATTTAAATTATGTTAAATAAAATAATTTTTTTATATATACTAATATTAATTTATATTTATTAATTAATCTTAAAATATTTTTAATTCAAATTTATTTTCTATTTTGAAATTTTGTTTTCCATAGAAACAGTGTTTTTTTTTTTTTAACTTTTTTTTTTTTTTTAATATATTCAGTAAAAATATATTAGCTTGGATCAGTAATGACGTATTTTCCTTCCGAGAAGCTGTGGCAGAAGCAGCAGCCACGTCCACACAGAAGTTCTTGAGAAATAGCAATTTTGCTCTATTCGTGGTTGTTTTCGTTCGTGGTTGTTTGCCGTGCGGGGCGAATCGGGAAATCAAGCAAATAGCTGGAGACATTCTCCCGGCGATCGAGGCCTCGGCGGCCGGGAAAAACGCGCGCGTTTGGGCGTTGCGCGCACCCATGGCAAGGCCCATTTTGGGTTATATAGGGGGTAGTGGTGTCCCGAGGGGAAAAAATTAACATGTTAAATACAGCTTCCAGGCAATAGAGAAATGTCTCGGCGACGGAAGGCACCACTACCCGGCATATTTCCGCCCCTCGGACTCCGTGCGCCAGCCTGTAATAGCGAATCGGGACTTAGAAAAAATTCGAGCAGAGAGCCAGAAAATTCTCCCGGCGATGGAGGCCTCCGCGGCCGAGGAAATTGTCATTGGTGATTTTGCATGTTAAATTAACATGTGTATTAACACAGGCTTGGAGAAGCAAGCCTGCGGGACTCTGCAATACATTGAGCGGGGAGCCAGAAAATTCTGGCGGCGACCGAGGCCTCCGCGGCCGGGAGAACTCTCGGCGCTCGGGCTCCGCGTGTACCCGCGGCAAGGTCCATTTTGGGTTATATAGGGGGTAGTGGTGTCCCGAGGGGTAAAAATTAACATGTTAAATACAGCTTCCAGGCAATAGAGAAATGTCTCGGCGACGGAAGGCACCACTACCCGGCGAATTCCCGCCCCTCGGAATCCGTGCGCCAGCCTATAATAGCGAATCGGGACTTAGAAAAAATTCGAGCAGGGAGCCAGAAAATTCTGGCGGTGACCGAGACCTCCGCGGCCGAGGAAATGGTCATCGGTGATTTTACATGTTAAATTAACATGTGTATTAACACTGGCTGGGAGAAGCAAGCCTGCGGGACTCTGCAATATATTGAGCGGGGAGCCAGAAAATTCTGGCGGCGACCGAGGCCTCCGCGGCCGGGATAATAATCCTTGGTAATTTTACATGTTAAATTAACATGTGTATTAACACATGCTGGGAGAAGCAGGCATTCTGGACTTTGAAAAATTTCGAGCAGGGGCCGGAGAAATTCTCCCGGCGACCGAGGCCTCCGCGGCCGGGAGAACTCTCGGCGCTCGGGCTCCGCGTCTACCCATGGGGAGCGGGCAGCCAGAAAATTCTGGCGGCGACCGAGGCCTCCGCGGCCGAGGAAAAGGTCATTGGTAATATTACATGTTAAATTAACATGTGTATTAACACATGCTGGGAGAAGCAGGCATTCTGGACTTTGAAAAATTTCGAGCAGGGGCCGCAGAAATTCTCCCGGCGACCGAGGCCTCCGCGGCCGGGAGAACTCTCGGCGCTCGGGCTCCGCGTCTACCCATGGGGAGCGGGCAGCCAGAAAATTCTGGCGGCGACCGAGGCCTCCGCGGCCGAGGAAATGGTCCTTGGTGATTTTACATGTTAAATTAACATGTGTATTAACACAGGCTGGGAGATGCAGGCATTCTGGTCTTAGAAAAATTTCGAACAGGGGCCGGAGAAATTCTCCCGGCGGCCGAGGCCTCCGCGGCCGGAAGAACTCTCGAAAACCACCTCGTTCGTGGTTGTTTGCCGTGCGGGGCGAATCGGGAAATCTAGCAAATAGCTGAAGACATTCTCCCGGCGATGGAGGCCTCGGCGGCCGGGAAAAACGCCCGCGCTCGGGCGTTGCGCGCCCCCTTGGCAAGGCCCATTTTGGGTTATATAGGGGGTAGTGGTGTCCCGAGGGGAAAAAATTAACATGTTAAATACTGCTCCCAGGCAATTGTAAAATGTCTCGGCGACGGAAGGCACCACTACCCGGCATATTTACGCCCCTCGGACTCCGTGCGCCAGCCTGTAATAGCGAATCGGGACTTAGAAAAAAAATTCGAGCAGGGAGCCAGAACATTTTCCCGGCGATCGAGGCCTCCGCGGCCGAGGAATTTGTCATTGGTGATTTTGCATGTTACATTAACATGTGTATTAACACAGGCTTGGAGAAGCAAGCCTGCGGGACTCTGCAATACATTGAGCGGGCAGCCAGAAAATTCTGGCGGCGACCGAGGCCTCCGCGGCCGGGGAAATAATCCTCTGTAATTTTACATGTTAAATTAACATGTGTATTAACACAGGCTTGGAGAAGCAAGCCTGCGGGACTCTGCAATACATTGAGCGGGGAGCCAGAAATTTCTGGCGGCGACCGAGGCCTCTGCGGCCGGGATAATAATCCTTGTTAATTTTACATGTTAAATTAACATGTGTATTAACACAGGCTGGGAGAACTAGGCATTCTGGACTTTGAAAAATTTCGAGCAGGGGCCGGAGAAATTCTCCCGGCGACCGAGGCCTCCGCGGCCGGGAGAACTCTCGGCGCTCGGGCTCCGCGTCTACCCATGGGGAGCGGGCAGCCAGAAAATTCTGGCGGCGACCGAGGCCTCCGCGGCCGAGGAAAAGGTCATTGGTAATATTACATGTTAAATTAACATGTGTATTAACACATGCTGGGAGAAGCAGGCATTCTGGACTTTGAAAAATTTCGAGCAGGGGCCGGAGAAATTCTCCCGGCGACCGAGGCCTCCGCGGCCGGGAGAACTCTCGGCGCTCGGGCTCCGCGTCTACCCATGGGGAGCGGGCAGCCAGAAAATTCTGGCGGCGACCGAGGCCTCCGCGGCCGAGGAAATGGTCCTTGGTAATTTTACATGTTAAATTAACATGTGTATTAACACAGGCTGGGAGAAGCAGGCATTCTGGACTTTGGAAAATTTCGAGCAGGGGCCGGAGAAATTCTCCCGGCGACCGAGGCCTCTGCGGCCGGGAGAACTCTCGGCGCTCGGGCTCCGGGTGTACCCGCGGCAAGGCCCATTTTGTGTTATATAGGGGGTAGTGGTGTCCCGAGGGGGAAAAAATTAACATGTTAAATACTGCTTCCAGGCAATAGGAAAATGTCTCGGCGACGGAACGCACCACTACCCGGCGAATTCCCGCCCCTCGGACTCCGTGCGCCAGCTTGTAAGAGCGAATCGGGACTTGGAAAAAATTTTATCGGGGAGCCAGAAAATTCTCCCGGCGATCAAGGCAATCACCGCCGGGAGAATTTTTTCTAGCTAACCGATTGAAATTTTCAAAGTACCAATTGCCTCGAAAACAACCACGAACGTAAAACAACCACGAACGGAAAACAACCACGAACGACAACAACCACGAACGACAACAACCACGAACGACAACAACCACGAACGGAAAACAACCCCGAACGACAACAACCACGAACGCACAACAACCACGAATGAAAACAACCACGAACGGTAAACAACCACGAACGAAAACAACCACGAACGAAAACCACCTCGTTCGTGGTTGTTCGCCTTGTGGGGCGAATCGGGACATCATGCAAATAGCTGGAGACATTCTCCCGGCGATCGAGGCCTCGGCGCCCGGGAAAAATGCCCGCGCTCGGGCGTTGTGGGCACCCATTGCATGGCCCATTTTGGGTTATATAGGGGGTAGTGGTGTCCCGAGGGGGAAAAAATTAACATGTTAAATACTGCTCCCAGGCAATTGTAAAATGTCTCGGCGACGGAAGGCACCACTACCCGGCATATTTCCGCCCCTCGGACTCCGTGCGCCAGCCTGTAATAGCGAATCGGGACTTAGAAAAAATTCGAGCAGAGAGCCAGAAAATTCTCCCGGCGATGGAGGCCTCCGCGGCCGAGGAAATTGTCATTGGTGATTTTGCATGTTAAATTAACATGTGTATTAACACAGGCTTGGAGAAGCAAGCCTGCGGGACTCTGCAATACATTGAGCGGGGAGCCAGAAAATTCTGGCGGCGACCGAGGCCTCCGCGGCCGGGAGAACTCTCGGCGCTCGGGCTCCGCGTCTACACATGGGGAGCGGGCAGCCAGAAAATTCTGGCGGCGACCGAGGCCTCCGCGGCCGAGGAAATGGTCCTTGGTGATTTTACATGTTAAATTAACATGTGTATTAACACAGGCTGGGAGAAGCAAGCCTGCGGGTCGCTGCAATATATTGAGCGGGGAGCCAGAAATTTCTGGCGGCGACCGAGGCCTCCGCGGCCGGGGAAATAATCCTCGGTAATTTTACATGTTAAATTAACATGTGTATTAACACAGGCTTGGAGAAGCAAGCCTGCGGGACTCTGCAATACATTGAGCGGGGAGCCAGAAATTTCTGGCGGCGACCGAGGCCTCTGCGGCCGGGATAATAATCCTTGGTAATTTTACATGTTAAATTAACATGTGTATTAACACAGGCTGGGAGAACTAGGCATTCTGGACTTTGAAAAATTTCGAGCAGGGGCCGGAGAAATTCTCCCGGCGACCGAGGCCTCCGCGGCCGGGAGAACTCTCGGCGCTCGGGCAGCGCGTCTACCCATGGGGAGCGGGCAGCCAGAAAATTCTGGCGGCGACCGAGGCCTCCGCGGCCGAGGAAAAGGTCATTGGTAATATTACATGTTAAATTAACATGTGTATTAACACATGCTGGGAGAAGCAGGCATTCTGGACTTTGAAAAATTTCGAGCAGGGGCCGGAGAAATTCTCCCGGCGACCGAGGCCTCCGCGGCCGGGAGAACTCTCGGCGCTCGGGCTCCGCGTCTACCAATGGGGAGCGGGCAGCCAGAAAATTCTGGCGGCGACCGAGGCCTCCGCGGCCGAGGAAATGGTCCTTGTTGATTTTACATGTTAAATTAACATGTGTATTAACACAGGCTGGGAGAAGCAAGCCTGCGGGACTCTGCAATACATTGAGCGGGGAGCCAGAAAATTCTGGCGGCGACCGAGGCCTCCGCGGCCGAGGAAATGGTCCTCAATGATTTTACATGTTAAATTATCATGTGTATTAACACAGGCTGGGAGAAGCAAGCCTGCGGGACTCTGCAATACATTGAGCGGGGAGCCAGAAAATTCTGGCGGCGACCGAGGCCTCCGCGGCCGGGGAAATAATCCTCGGTAATTTTACATGTTAAATTAACATGTGTATTAACACAGGCTGGGAGAAGCAGGCATTCTGGACTTTGAAAAATTTCGAGCAGGGGCCGGAGAAATTCTCCCGGCGACCGAGGCCTCCGCGGCCGGGAGAACTTCGGCGCTCGGGCTCCGCGTGTACCCGCCGCAAGGCCCATTTTGGGTTATATAGGGGGTAGTGGTGTCTCTGGAGGGAAAAAATACACGGTAAATATTGCAGCCAGAGCCTATGGCAATCTGTTGGCGACCGAGGCCTCCACACGCCGGCAAATTTTCGGCTCTCGGACTGTGTGTATTCCACTGGAGACAGGCCTGCGGGACTCTGTAATATATTGAGCCGGGAGCCAGAAAATTCTGGCGGCGACCGAGGCCTCCGCGGCCGGGGAAATAATCCTCGGTAATTTTACATGTTAAATTAACATGTGTATTAACACAGGCTGGGAGAAGCAAGCCTGCGGGTCGCTGCAATATATTGAGCGGGGAGCCAGAAAATTCTGGCGGCGACCGAGGCCTCCGCGGCCGGGGAAATAATCCTCGGTAATTTTACATGTTAAATTAACATGTGTATTAACACAGGCTTGGAGAAGCAAGCCTGCGGGACTCTGCAATACATTGAGCGGGGAGCCAGAAAATTCTGGCGGCGACCGCGGCCTCTGCGGCCAGGGAAATAATCCTCGGTAATTTTACATGTTAAATAACCATGTGTATTAACACAGGCTGGGAGAAGCAAGCATGCGGGACTCTGCAATATATTGAGCAGGGAGCCAGAAAATTCTGGCTGCGACCGAGGCCTCTGCGGCCGAGGAAATGGTCATTGGTAATTTTACATGTTAAATTAACATGTGTTTTAACACAGGCTGGGAGATGCAGGCATTCTGGACTTAGAAAAATTTCGAGCAGGGGCCCGAGAAATTCTCTCCGGCGACCGAGGCCTCTGCGGCCGGGAGAACTCTCGAAAACCACCTCGTTCGTGGTTGTTTGCCGTGCGGGGCGAATCGGGAAATCTAGCAAATAGCTGAAGACATTCTCCCGGCGATGGAGGCCTCGGCGGCCGGGAAAAACGCCCGCGCTCGGGCGTTGCGCGCCCCCTTGGCAAGGCCCATTTTGGGTTATATAGGGGGTAGTGGTGTCCCGAGGGGAAAAAATTAACATGTTAAATACTGCTCCCAGGCAATTGTAAAATGTCTCGGCGACGGAAGGCACCACTACCCGGCATATTTACGCCCCTCGGACTCCGTGCGCCAGCCTGTAATAGCGAATCGGGACTTAGAAAAAAAATTCGAGCAGGGAGCCAGAACATTTTCCCGGCGATCGAGGCCTCCGCGGCCGAGGAATTTGTCATTGGTGATTTTGCATGTTAAATTAACATGTGTATTAACACAGGCTTGGAGAAGCAAGCCTGCGGGACTCTGCAATACATTGAGCGGGCAGCCAGAAAATTCTGGCGGCGACCGTGGCCTCCGCGGCCGGGGAAATAATCCTCTGTAATTTTACATGTTAAATTAACATGTGTATTAACACAGGCTTGGAGAAGCAAGCCTGCGGGACTCTGCAATACATTGAGCGGGGAGCCAGAAATTTCTGGCGGCGACCGAGGCCTCTGCGGCCGGGATAATAATCCTTGGTAATTTTACATGTTAAATTAACATGTGTATTAACACAGGCTGGGAGAACTAGGCATTCTGGACTTTGAAAAATTTCGAGCAGGGGCCGGAGAAATTCTCCCGGCGACCGAGGCCTCCGCGGCCGGGAGAACTCTCGGCGCTCGGGCTCCGCGTCTACCCATGGGGAGCGGGCAGCCAGAAAATTCTGGCGGCGACCGAGGCCTCCGCGGCCGAGGAAAAGGTCATTGGTAATATTACATGTTAAATTAACATGTGTATTAACACATGCTGGGAGAAGCAGGCATTCTGGACTTTGAAAAATTTCGAGCAGGGGCCGGAGAAATTCTCCCGGCGACCGAGGCCTCCGCGGCCGGGAGAACTCTCGGCGCTCGGGCTCCGCGTCTACCCTTGGGGAGCGGGCAGCCAGAAAATTCTGGCGGCGACCGAGGCCTCCGCGGCCGAGGAAATGGTCCTTGGTGATTTTACATGTTAAATTAACATGTGTATTAACACAGGCTGGGAGAAGCAGGCATTCTGGACTTTGGAAAATTTCGAGCAGGGGCCGGAGAAAATCTCCCGGCGACCGAGGCCTCTGCGGCCGGGAGAACTCTCGGCGCTCGGGCTCCGGGTGTACCCGCGGCAAGGCCCATTTTGTGTTATATAGGGGGTAGTGGTGTCCCGAGGGGGAAAAAATTAACATGTTAAATACTGCTTCCAGGCAATAGGAAAATGTCTCGGCGACGGAACACACCACTACCCGGCGAATTCCCGCCCCTCGGACTCCGTGCGCCAGCTAGTAAGAGCGAATCGGGACTTGGAAAAAATTTTATCGGGGAGCCAGAAAATTCTCCCGGCGATCAAGGCAATCACCGCCGGGAGAATTTTTTCTAGCTAACCGATTGAAATTTTCAAAGTACCAATTGCCTCGAAAACAACCACGAACGTAAAACAACCACGAACGGAAAACAACCACGAACGACAACAACCACGAACGACAACAACCACGAACGACAACAACCACGAACGGAAAACAACCCCGAACGACAACAACCACGAACGCACAACAACCACGAATGAAAACAACCACGAACAGTAAACAACCACGAACGAAAACAACCACGAACGAAAACCACCTCGTTCGTGGTTGTTCGCCTTGTGGGGCGAATCGGGACATCATGCAAATAGCTGGAGACATTCTCCCGGCGATCGAGGCCTCGGCGCCCGGGAAAAATGCCCGCGCTCGGGCGTTGTGGGCACCCATTGCATGGCCCATTTTGGGTTATATAGGGGGTAGTGGTGTCCCGAGGGGGAAAAAATTAACATGTTAAATACTGCTCCCAGGCAATTGTAAAATGTCTCGGCGACGGAAGGCACCACTACCCGGCATATTTCCGCCCCTCGGACTCCGTGCGCCAGCCTGTAATAGCGAATCGGGACTTAGAAAAAATTCGAGCAGAGAGCCAGAAAATTCTCCCGGCGATGGAGGCCTCCGCGGCCGAGGAAATTGTCATTGGTGATTTTGCATGTTAAATTAACATGTGTATTAACACAGGCTTGGAGAAGCAAGCCTGCGGGACTCTGCAATACATTGAGCGGGGAGCCAGAAAATTCTGGCGGCGACCGAGGCCTCCGCGGCCGGGAGAACTCTCGGCGCTCGGGCTCCGCGTCTACACATGGGGAGCGGGCAGCCAGAAAATTCTGGCGGCGACCGAGGCCTCCGCGGCCGAGGAAATGGTCCTTGGTGATTTTACATGTTAAATTAACATGTGTATTAACACAGGCTGGGAGAAGCAAGCCTGCGGGTCGCTGCAATATATTGAGCGGGGAGCCAGAAATTTCTGGCGGCGATCGAGGCCTCCGCGGCCGGGGAAATAATCCTCGGTAATTTTACATGTTAAATTAACATGTGTATTAACACAGGCTTGGAGAAGCAAGCCTGCGGGTCTCTGCAATACATTGAGCGGGGAGCCAGAAATTTCTGGCGGCGACCGAGGCCTCTGCGGCCGGGATAATAATCCTTGGTAATTTTACATGTTAAATTAACATGTGTATTAACACAGGCTGGGAGAACTAGGCATTCTGGACTTTGAAAAATTTCGAGCAGGGGCCAGAGAAATTCTCCCGGCGACAGAGGCCTCCGCGGCCGGGAGAAATCTCGGCGCTCGGGCAGCGCGTCTACCCATGGGGAGCGGGCAGCCAGAAAATTCTGGCGGCGACCGAGGCCTCCGCGGACGAGGAAAAGGTCATTGGTAATATTACATGTTAAATTAACATGTGTATTAACACATGCTGGGAGAAGCAGGCATTCTGGACTTTGAAAAATTTCGAGCAGGGGCCGGAGAAATTCTCCCGGCGACCGAGGCCTCCGCGGCCGGGAGAACTCTCGGCGCTCGGGCTCCGCGTCTACCAATGGGGAGCGGGCAGCCAGAAAATTCTGGCGGCGACCGAGGCCTCCGCGGCCGAGGAAATGGTCCTTGTTGATTTTACATGTTAAATTAACATGTGTATTAACACAGGCTGGGAGAAGCAAGCCTGCGGGACTCTGCAATACATTGAGCGGGGAGCCAGAAAATTCTGGCGGCGACCGAGGCCTCCGCGGCCGAGGAAATGGTCCTCAATGATTTTACATGTTAAATTAACATGTGTATTAACACAGGCTGGGAGAAGCAAGCCTGCGGGACTCTGCAATACATTGAGCGGGGAGCCAGAAAATTCTGGCGGCGACCGAGGCCTCCGCGGCCGGGGAAATAATCCTCGGTAATTTTACATGTTAAATTAACATGTGTATTAACACAGGCTGGGAGAAGCAGGCATTCTGGACTTTGAAAAATTTCGAGCAGGGGCCGGAGAAATTCTCCCGGCGACCGAGGCCTCCGCGGCCGGGAGAACTTCGGCGCTCGGGCTCCGCGTGTACACGCCGCAAGGCCCATTTTGGGTTATATAGGGGGTAGTGGTGTCTCTGGAGGGAAAAAATACACGGTAAATATTGCAGCCAGAGCCTATGGCAATCTGTTGGCGACCGAGGCCTCCACACCCCGGCAAATTTTCGGCTCTCGGACTGTGTGTATTCCACTGGAGACAGGCCTGCGGGACTCTGTAATATATTGAGCCGGGAGCCAGAAAATTCTGGCGGCGACCGAAGCCTCCGCGGCCGGGGAAATAATCCTCGGTAATTTTACATGTTAAATTAACATGTGTATTAACACAGGCTGGGAGAAGCAAGCCTGCGGGTCGCTGCAATATATTGAGCGGGGAGCCAGAAAATTCTGGCGGCGACCGAGGCCTCCGCGGCCGGGGAAATAATCCTCGGTAATTTTACATGTTAAATTAACATGTGTATTAACACAGGCTTGGAGAAGCAAGCCTGCGGGACTCTGCAATACATTGAGCGGGGAGCCAGAAAATTCTGGCGGCGACCGCGGCCTCTGCGGCCAGGGAAATAATCCTCGGTAATTTTACATGTTAAATAACCATGTGTATTAACACAGGCTGGGAGAAGCAAGCATGCGGGACTCTGCAATATATTGAGCAGGGAGCCAGAAAATTCTGGCTGCGACCGAGGCCTCTGCGGCCGAGGAAATGGTCATTGGTAATTTTACATGTTAAATTAACATGTGTTTTAACACAGGCTGGGAGATGCAGGCATTCTGGACTTAGAAAAATTTCGAGCAGGGGCCCGAGAAATTCTCCCGGCGACCGAGGCCTCCGCGGCCGGGAGAACTCTCGAAAACCACCTCGTTCGTGGTTGTTTGCCGTGCGGGGCGAATCGGGAAATCTAGCAAATAGCTGAAGACATTCTCCCGGCGATGGAGGCCTCGGCGGCCGGGAAAAACGCCCGCGCTCGGGCGTTGCGCGCCCCCTTGGCAAGGCCCATTTTGGGTTATATAGGGGGTAGTGGTGTCCCGAGGGGAAAAAATTAACATGTTAAATACTGCTCCCAGGCAATTGTAAAATGTCTCGGCGACGGAAGGCACCACTACCCGGCATATTTACGCCCCTCGGACTCCGTGCGCCAGCCTGTAATAGCGAATCGGGACTTAGAAAAAAAATTCGAGCAGGGAGCCAGAACATTTTCCCGGCGATCGAGGCCTCCGCGGCCGAGGAATTTGTCATTGGTGATTTTGCATGTTAAATTAACATGTGTATTAACACAGGCTTGGAGAAGCAAGCCTGCGGGACTCTGCAATACATTGAGCGGGCAGCCAGAAAATTCTGGCGGCGACCGAGGCCTCCGCGGCCGGGGAAATAATCCTCTGTAATTTTACATGTTAAATTAACATGTGTATTAACACAGGCTTGGAGAAGCAAGCCTGCGGGACGCTGCAATACATTGAGCGGGGAGCCAGAAATTTCTGGCGGCGACCGAGGCCTCTGCGGCCGGGATAATAATCCTTGGTAATTTTACATGTTAAATTAACATGTGTATTAACACAGGCTGGGAGAACTAGGCATTCTAGACTTTGAAAAATTTCGAGCAGGGGCCGGAGAAATTCTCCCGGCGACCGAGGCCTCCGCGGCCGGGAGAACTCTCGGCGCTCGGGCTCCGCGTCTACCCATGGGGAGCGGGAAGCCAGAAAATTCTGGCGGCGACCGAGGCCTCCGCGGCCGAGGAAATGGTCCTTGGTGATTTTACATGTTAAATTAACATGTGTATTAACACAGGCTGGGAAAAGCAAGCCTGCGGGACTCTGCAATATATTGAGCGGGGAGCCAGAAAATTCTGGCGGCGACCGAGGCCTCCACGGCCGGGGAAATAATCCTCGGTAATTTAACATGTTAAATTAACATGTGTATTAACACAGGCTTGGAGAAGCATGCCTGCGGGACTCTGCAATACATTGAGCGGGGAGCCAGAAAATTCTGGCGGCGACCGAGGCCTCTGCGGCCGAGGAAATGGTCATTGGTAATTTTACATGTTAAATTAACATGTGTATTAACACAGGCTGGGAAAAGCAAGCCTGCGGGACTCTGCAATATATTGAGCGGGGAGCCAGAAAATTCTGGCGGCGACCGAGGCCTCCACGGCCGGGGAAATAATCCTCGGTAATTTAACATGTTAAATTAACATGTGTATTAACACAGGCTGGGAGAAGCAGGCATTCTGGACTTTGAAAAATTTCGAGCAGGGGCCGGAGAAATTCTCCCGGCGACCGAGGCCTCCGCGGCCGGGAGAACACTCGGCGCTCGGGCTCCGCGTGTACCCGCGGCAAGGCCCATGTTGGGTTATATAGGGGGTAGTGGTGTCCCGAGGGGGAAAAAATTAACATGTTAAATACAGCTTCCAGGCAATAGAAAAATGTCTCGGCGACGGAAGGCACCACTACCCGGCGAATTCCCGCCCCTCTGACTCCGTGCGCCAGCCTGTAATAGCGAATCGGGACTTAGAAAAAATTCGAGCAGGGAGCCAGACAATTCTGTCGGCGACCGAGGCCTCCGTGGCCGGGGAAATAATCCTCGGTAATTTTACATGTTAAATTAACATGTGTATTAACACAGGCTTGGAGAACCAAGCCTGCGGGACTCTGCAATACATTGAGCGGGGAGCCAGAAAATTCTGGCGGCGACCGAGGCCTCCGCGGCCGGGGAAATAATCCTCGGTAATTTTACATGTTAAATTAACATGTGTATTAACACAGGCTTGGAGAACCAAGCCTGCGGGACTCTGCAATACATTGAGAGGTGAGCCAGAAAATTCTGGCGGCGACCGAGGCCTCCGCGGCCGAGGAAATGGTCCTCGGTGATTTTACATGTTAAATTAACATGTGTATTAACACAGGCTGGGAGAAGCAAGCCTGCGGGACTCTGCAATATATTGAGCGGGGAGCCAGAAAATTCTGGCGGCGACCGAGGCCTCCACGGCCGGGGAAATAATCCTCGATAATTTAACATGTTAAATTAACATGTGTATTAACACAGGCTGGGAGAAGCAGGCATTCTGGACTTTGAAAAATTTCGAGCAGGGGCCGGAGAAATTCTCCCGGCGACCGAGGCCTCCGCGGCCGGGAGAACTTCGGCGCTCGGGCTCTGCGTGTACCCACCGCAAGGCCTATTTTGGGTTTTATAGGGGGTAGTGGTGTCTCTGGAGGGAAAAAATACACGGTAAATATTGCAGCCAGAGCCTATGGCAATCTGTTGGCGACCGAGGCCTCCACACCCCGGCAAATTTTCGGCTCTCGGACTGTGTGTATTCCACTGGAGACAGGCCTGCGGGACTCTGTAATATATTGAGCCGGGAGCCAGAAAATTCTGGCGGCGACCGAGGCCTCCGCGGCCGAGGAAAAGGTCATTGGTAAAATTACATGTTAAATTAACATGTGTATTAACACAGGCTGGGAGAAGCAGGCATTCTGGACTTAGAAAAATTTCGAGCAGGGGCCCGAGAAATTCTCCCGGCTACGAGGCCTCCGCGGCCGGGAGAACTCTCGGCGCTCGGGCTCCGCGTCTACACATGGGGAGCGGGCAGCCAGAAAATTCTGGCGGCGACCGAGGCCTCCGCGGCCGAGGAAATGGTCCTTGGTGATTTTACATGTTAAATTAACATGTGTATTAACACAGGCTGGGAGAAGCAAGCCTGCGGGTCGCTGCAATATATTGAGCGGGGAGCCAGAAATTTCTGGCGGCGACCGAGGCCTCCGCGGCCGGGGAAATAATCCTCGGTAATTTTACATGTTAAATTAACATGTGTATTAACACAGGCTTGGAGAAGCAAGCATGCGGGACTCTGCAATATATTGAGCAGGGAGCCAGAAAATTCTGGCTGCGACCGAGGCCTCTGCGGCCGAGGAAATGGTCATTGGTAATTTTACATGTTAAATTAACATGTGTTTTAACACAGGCTGGGAGATGCAGGCATTCTGGACTTAGAAAAATTTCGAGCAGGGGCCAGGGAAATTCTCCCTGCGACCGAGGCCTCCGCGGCCGGGAGAACTCTCGAAAACCACCTCGTTCGTGGTTGTTTGTCGTGCGGGGCGAATCGGGAAATCTAGCAAATAGCTGAAGACATTCTCCCGGCGATGGAGGTCTCGGCGGCCGGGAAAAACGCCCGCGCTCGGGCGTTGCGCGCCCCCTTGGCAAGGCCCATTTTGCGTTATATAGGGGGTAGTGGTGTCACGAGGGGAAAAAATTAACATGTTAAATACTGCTCCCAGGCAATTGTAAAATGTCTCGGCGACGGAAGGCACCACTACCCGGCATATTTACGCCCCTCGGACTCCGTGCGCCAGCCTGTAATAGCGAATCGGGACTTAGAAAAAAAATTCGAGCAGGGAGCCAGAACATTTTCCCGGCGATCGAGGCCTCCGCGGCCGAGGAATTTGTCATTGGTGATTTTGCATGTTAAATTAACATGTGTATTAACACAGGCTTGGAGAAGCAAGCCTGCGGGACTCTGCAATACATTGAGCGGGCAGCCAGAAAATTCTGGCGGCGACCGAGGCCTCCGCGGCCGGGGAAATAATCCTCTGTAATTTTACATGTTAAATTAACATGTGTATTAACACAGGCTTGGAGAAGCAAGCCTGCGGGACTCTGCAATACATTGAGCGGGGAGCCAGAAATTTCTGGCGGCGACCGAGGCCTCTGCGGCCGGGATAATAATCCTTGGTAATTTTACATGTTAAATTAACATGTGTATTAACACAGGCTGGGAGAACTAGGCATTCTGGACTTTGAAAAATTTCGAGCAGGGGCCGGAGAAATTCTCCCGGCGACCGAGGCCTCCGCGGCCGGGAGAACTCTCGGCGCTCGGGCTCCGCGTCTACCCATGGGGAGCGGGCAGCCAGAAAATTCTGGCGGCGACCGAGGCCTCCGCGGCCGAGGAAAAGGTCATTGGTAATATTACATGTTAAATTAACATGTGTATTAACACATGCTGGGAGAAGCAGGCATTCTGGACTTTGAAAAATTTCGAGCAGGGGCCGGAGAAATTCTCCCGGCGACCGAGGCCTCCGCGGCCGGGAGAACTCTCGGCGCTTGGGCAGCGCGTCTACCCATGGGGAGCGGGCAGCCAGAAAATTCTGGCGGTGACCGAGGCCTCCGCGGCCGAGGAAATGGTCCTTGGTGATTTTACATGTTAAATTAACATGTGTATTAACACAGGCTGGGAGAAGCAGGCATTCTGGACTTAGAAAAATTTCGAGCAGGGGCCGTTGAAATTCTCCCGGCGACCGAGGCCTCCGCGGCCGGGAGAACTCTCGGCGCTCGGGCTCCGCGTGTACACGCGTCAAGGCCCATTTTGGGTTATATAGGGTGTAGTGGTGTCTCTGGAGGGAAAAAATACACGGTAAATATTGCAGCCAGAGCCTATGGCAATCTGTTGGCGACCGAGGCCTCCACACCCCGGCAAATTTTCGGCTCTCGGACTGTGTGTATTCCACTGGAGACAGGCCTGCGGGACTGTGCAGTATATTGAGCGGGGAGCCAGGAAAATCTCCCGGCGACCGAGGCCTCCGCGGCCGAGGAAATGGTAATTGGTGGTTTTGCATGTAAAATTAACATGTGTATTAACACAAGCTGGGATGAGAGGAATTTGGCGGCGACCGAGGCCTCCTCACCCCGGCAAAATATCAGCTACCGGGCTCTGCATATTCCTACAGAAGCAGGCCTGCAGGACTCTGCAATATATTGAGCGGGAACCAGAAAATTCTGGCGGCGACCGAGGCCTCCGCGGCCGAGGAAAATTGTCATTGGTGGTTTGCATGTAAAATTAACATGTGTATTAACACAAGCTGTGACCAGAGGAATTTGGCGGCGACCGGGGCCTCCACACCCCGGCAAAATATCAGCTACCGGGCTCTGCTTATTCACATTCAAGCAGGCATTAGGGACTCTGAAAAGTTTCGGGCGGGGAGCCAGAAAATTCTCCCGGCCACAGAGCCCTCCCTCCCGAGAGTCTGTGTAAATGCCTGTTATACAGGCCCCATGAATTCCAGCCTTATAGGTTATTTTAAGTCTCCGTTCGTGGTTGTTCGTAAACAACTGCGATTCGGGATTTTGACCTATTTCCTATGATCATGTTCCCGGAAGTTAGCCAGCCTCTTTCAGTCAAAATCTCATATTTTGGGTACCTTTGTGAACCCATCGATAGGCCCATTTTGGGTATATTAGGGGGACATGCAATCGGGAAAAATTGGAATTATTTGCAATATGGAAAGAATATGTACATAAATGAAAAGGGAGTCCCCCCGAGTTTTCTCGCCCTATATATATTGCAAAAATATCCAATTAATTATTGTGGAACCTGTAGCACCTTTCTATGAAGCAGAATTAACATTACAGAACGGTTTGAATGCTACCACCTCAGTTTCTCTACAATGCATTGGATTTCAAAGAGGTGAATTACTGTGGATGGTACTGTTGTATGGCTAACAAATCGTCTGGGAAACAATGCAGAATTAAATTAAGAAGGTTGTATGTTTTCTGTTACATGGTGGAGGTGCCCTCTAGTACACAGTAAAATGTTTTGTGGACTGCAGCTCCTTGAGGAATTAATTCAGTATGGGTCTTGTAGTGGTCTGAAAGTGGATGATGAAAAAGAATGTATAATGGTATTCAGAGCACCTCGCGGTGAAGCGGACATGCTACCTCAAAATGCTTGATTGATTCATGCCCAGTTCCCCCAAGAAGCGGTACATTGAAAAAATTGATTTACTTTGTGGATGATACTAGCAAATACTATCCGCTGGGGGAAGTAAGCAGAAATTTGGTGGTCGTATGTTTGTTACATGGTAGAGGTGCTTTCTAGTACACAATGAAATGCTTGGTGTACCGCTGCTCCTTGAAGAATTAATTCCATATGGGTCTAGCCGTGGTCTTAACTGTGAACACGAAGAACTATCTAAAGTGGCCTATCTGTCTGAACTGCAATACACAAGCTGCGAGCCAATGCTATACCTTTCTCAGGTAACGAGCTCTTGTGCGGCGATTCGATTGGATGCGAAATGGTGGGGAACGCGTGTCCGGTCGTCTTAACCAAGTAATGGTTCCCCTCTGTTAACAATGAAATGTTTGATGGATCGCAGCTCCCTGAGAGACAAGTTTCAAAGGGGTTAGTCGCGGTCTTCAATCCTGGCCAAGGTGCAGTCACCATCTATAAGAGATACCTGCTTTACTGAAGGGTAGCAAGAGTTCCCTTGCCCGCATGTTGCTCCGTGGGGGTATATCAGTATAAAGGTAGAAGAAGCCATGATCGGAGCTTCGGTGGATGAGATTGGCGGAGAAGACATGTTCTTGTCTATCTGGTAGATCAGGGGGGTGGCAGCTGATCCGGAGAAAGCAAGCGGACTCCCGATGTTCCGTCGACTCCCAATGTACACTTGAAACATGCACATTTGGGTGGCGAGGGGGCGTTGTGGCCATCCGAAAACATGTCTTCATCTCTCTTATTGGTGGACCGCTGCTCCTTGAAGAATTAATTCCATATGGGTCTAGTCTTGGTGATAACTGTGAACACTAAGAACTATCTAAAGTGGCCTATCTGTCTGAACTGCAATACACTAGCTGCGAGCCAATGCTATACCTTTCTTAGGTAACGAGCTCTTGTGCGGCAATTCGATTGGATGCGAAATGGTGGGGAACGCGTGTCCTATCGTCTTAACCAAGTAATGGTTCCCCTCTGTTAACAATGAAATGTTTGATGGATCGCAGCTCCCTGAGAGACAAGTTTCAAAGGGGTTAGTCGCGGTCTTCAATCCTGGCCAAGGTGCAGTCACCATCTATAAGAGATACCTGCTTTACTGAAGGGTAGCAAGAGTTCCCTTGCCCGCATGTTGCTCCGTGGGGGTATATCAGTATAAAGGTAGAAGAAGCCATGATCGGAGCTTCGGTGGATGAGATTGGTGGAGAAGACATGTTCTTGTCTATCTGGTAGATCAGGGGGGTGGCAGCTGATCCGGAGAAAGCAAGCGGACTCCCGATGTTCCGTCGACTCCCAATGTACACTTAAAACATGCACATTTGGGTGGCGAGGGGGCGTTGTGGCCATCCGAAAACATGTCTTCATCTCTCTTATTGGTGGACCGCTGCTCCTTGAAGAATTAAATCCATATGGGTCTAGTCTTGGTGATAACTGTGAACACTAAGAACTATCTAAAGTGGCCTATCTGTCTGAACTGCAATACACTAGCTGCGAGCCAATGCTATACCTTTCTTAGGTAACGAGCTCTTGTGCGGCAATTCGATTGGATGCGAAATGGTGGGGAACGCGTGTCCTATCGTCTTAACCAAGTAATGGTTCCCCTCTGTTAACAATGAAATGTTTGATGGATCGCAGCTCCCTGAGAGACAAGTTTCAAAGGGGTTAGTCGCGGTCTTCAGCCCTGGCCAAAGGTGTTTAGAAATGAATACTTTTCGGACCAGTGGGCAAATTAGTTCACAGCGAGCCCACGGGCCAACGGTCTGCTCCCGCAGTGGGCCGCGCCCGAATGTGGGCACCGATCATATAATTTGAAATCCACTCGCCAAGTACCATGCGAGTTTCTAAGAGCGCGATATATTCGCCAGTGAAAGCCTTGGAAGTTTGGCCTCGCCTACTCCCTAGGAAAATTAATTAGAGATGGAAGGAAAGACTTTGCAATTGCAAAGCGGGTGTCGATATTGGGAAGTCGCCCCCGTACTTGTTGATACAGAAGGAAAAAAAAATGTACATCATAAGATTCGGACCCGGTGCTCTGCGGACCCGGGAGGTTCCTCCGAACGAAAAAAAAAGCGGCTAGCAGCTCCCTGGTTGATCCTGCCAGTAGTCATAT
>NW_026963079.1:0-22072 GCF_032445375.1 Bacillus rossius redtenbacheri | reverse complement strand
CCGGGACGTCGTCAGCGTCGTCGTCGGAGTCGTCGCGTAAGTGGTCAGTCGAAAAGAGCGGTCGTCGTGGGTGGGGTGCAGGAGGCAGCGGCTCCGCAAGTTGAAGGATGAGGGGGTTGTCGCTGCGTCGGCATCGGCGTAGGAAGTAAGTAGTCATGGAGCGAAGGAGAGGGTGAAGGTGGGGCAGGCCGGAGTCTGCCAGGAGAGTCAGCCTGGAGGTGGCGCGGGGGAGTCCGAGAAGGAGACGAATCCCCAGGAAGTAGGTGCGGGTAATGGGGCGAAGGTTGAAACGGGATGAATGAACCCACACGGGGGATGCGTAGGTGAAGCGTGGGATGACGTAGGAATGAAATGCGGTGATGCGAACCGGGAGGGGGGTGCCAGATGAGGGTCGCAGTATCGGTGCCAGCTGCGCCAAGACCGCCCTGGATTGAGTCTTCATGGAAGCAAGGTGCGGGATGAAAGTGAAGGTACTGTCCAGGGTCACCCCCAGATAGCGGACCTCGGGTGACCAGGGGATGGCAGTGCTGGAAACTCGTGGGGGGTGGTCCTGGCGTGGGTGGATGCGTGAGAAGAGAATGGATTGGGTCTTCGAGCAGTTCAGCCCGATGCCGTGCGCGAGGAACTGAGTAGAGAGTGATGTGAGCCCGCGGCTCAGGCGGCCGCCGAGCATCCGCTCGGAGACGGAGGAAGCGAGGAGGCAAGTGTCATCGGCGTACTGAACCAGGTGAGTGCCAGGTGGTGGTTGCAGGTCGGCGATGTGAAGGGTGAAGAGAAGGGGTGAAAGGATGGCGCCCTGGGGGACGCCGGCCATGATGTGACGGGGGTCGGAGAGTTCGCCCTCCACCCGAACCCGGAAGGTACGACCCCCCAGGAACGAGCAGATGAGGCGTATGAGATGAGGTGGAAGGTCGGTGGCGGAGAGACGGTGAATGAGTTGTGAATGGGGCACGGAATCAAATGCCCGGGCAAGGTCCAGAAGCACCATGCCCGTGTGTTGGCGCCGTGCGAAACCTTGGACAGCCAGCACCTCCACACGGGCGATGGCGTGGGAGGTGGAGTGACGTTTGCGGAAACCGAACTGGTGATGGGGGAGAAGATGCAAGAGGTTGACGTGAAGGAGAAGGCGTGTGAGAATGGTCCGCTCTGCGACCTTAGAGATGATGGGTAGAAGAGAAATGGGGCGGTACGATGATGGTAGGGAAGGGGGCTTCCCGGGTTTGGGTATGGGTGAGACAATGGCCACTTTCCAAGGGGTGGGGAAATGACAGAGAAGGAACATCGCGTTGATGATGCGGGTAAGGAAGACCGTCGCCTTCCGAGGAAGAGCACGGAGGACGGGTGCAGGCAGAGAGTCGGAACCGGGGGCAGAAGGGGGCTTGAGACGGAGGAGGAGTGTGCGCACCTCCGATGGCGTGGCGAGAGGGAATGGCAGAGAGTCCGGAAGAACGGGCAGAGTGACGTGATGTGCGAGGGGGGGGGGGTGTGTCCCCGTCGTCCGAAGACTCGGAGGAGAGGGTGGGGGGGTCAGCGGAGGCAAACGTGGTCGCGAGATAGGCAGCGACCGCCTCCGATCGCTCAGGGGCAGTCTCCGCCACCCCGGCCGGGTGGGTGAGTGGGGGAATAGTGGTGGGGACCGATCGGAGGCGCCGGACGTAGGTCCACAGAGAGCCGGATGCAGAGGCGAGGGAGCCGAGACGCCGGGTCTCCAAATGCGCCTTCCACGCCGCGACCATCCGGCGGCACCGGCCCCGCAGCAGGAGGAACACCATCCGTGTCAACGGGGACCGGTTGGCCTGCCACAGGCCGCGGAAGCGGTCGCGCAGGACCACGGCGTCACGCAGGTAAGGCGGGAAGGGGGTGATGCGGGTACTTGGAGTGGCCAGCGGAATGTGAGCGGAGGCGGCCGCAGAGACGGCCCGGGTGAATGACACGACGTTGGCGTCGAGACGGTCGGGGGTGTCGAAGGGGAGGGTGAGGTCGAGTGATGATGAGAGGGTGGTCTGGAACCCATTCCAGTCGGCGTTGCGGAAGTCGAAGCGGGGAAGGTGCGGGTTGGAATGGGGGTAGAAGTGAAGGGAGCCGAGGACGGGCAGGTGATCCGAGGCCCCGGCGGTGAGCGTGGTGAGACCAGAGATGATGGGGAGCGGTGTGGTGAGGGCGAGGTCGATGATACTGGGATGACGGTGGTGCTGAGCGGGGAAGAATGTGGGGGTGGCGGGGGCGCAGATGGAGAGGTTAGTACGCCGGAGGAGCTGACGGAGGGAGCTGCCTCGGCGGTTGGCCGCGACGCAGCCCCAGTAGGGATGGGTGGCGTTGAAGTCCCCGGCCAGCACGACATGGGCATCGAGCCGACCGAGGGCGACAACGGCGGCAGAGGGGAAGGCAAATTGGGGTGGGAGATACACGGAGACTAGAGTCAGGGAGTAGGGCTGTCCGAACAGGCGCACGGCCACAGCCTCAGTCGCGGGTGAAGGTGGAATGTGTCGGCGGTGATGGGTGAAGGTGTCGCGCACCAGGAGTGCCACCCCACCCCCCCGACCATCACGGTCGGAGCGGTGGACGGCATATCCCGGGACGCGGAGGGGTACAGCGGGGGTCAGCCAGGTCTCTGATAGGAACACGACATCGGGTGAGTGCTCGTCGACGAGGTGAAGGAAGTCGAGAAGCTTAGGGAGCAAAGAAAAGGCGTTCCAGACTAGGAGCTTAAGGGGCGGCGGGGGATCCATCGAAGAGACCCAGAAGCGCTTGGAGGAGCACCTCGAATCTCTCCGAAGGGGACTTGGCATGGGACAGGGCGGTCAGGGTGCGGCGAATGAAGGGAAAGTACTGCCGAAACAGCTGGATGAGGTCACGTATGATCGTGGTGAATGAAGTGTCGTCAGCGTCCGGTCGGTGAGATGAGGGGTCCTGAGGTGCAGATGGAGATGGCCCGTCGCGGGAGGGGAACAGGGTGGCGGCGGCGGAACCGCGCCGAGTCCAGGCGTTGGAGGTGACGGCGGGAAAGGCACGAGCGTCGGTCAAGTTTGGCGGTCGCGGTCGCGGTGCCGGGGTGGCCTCAGGCTGTTGTCGGGGGGGGGTGGCGTCTGAGGTAGGCCTGGTTCACCCGGCAGTCCATGGAAGTCGCGAAGTGCGCCTCGCCGCAATTGACGCACTTCGGAGTCGTCGATGTGCACTCGCGGGACCGGTGGGGCCCGGCACACTTGAAACAGGCCACCGGCCTCTCGCAGCGTGTGGATGGGTGGCCGGCCTGCTGGCACCGGTAACACTGCGGGACCCGCCCGCTGCCACGATAGCGTTCGACGGAGACCACCCAGCAGCCCAGGGAGCGTAGAGCCAGGAAGGGAGCTGCCTCCCCCAGGTGGTGAGTATTAACCAGGAACGGACGGGTCGTGGCGGTGTCGGTGACGCGGAGCGGAGTGACGGAAGCAACGGGTAGGTCCAGGTCGAGGAGGGCGGCGTGCACCTCCTCGGGGGTAGTGGTGAGTGGGAGACGCTTCAGGACGAGTCGGTCCCCCTTCTCGTCCTGTCGCAGGTGCGTGAAAGGCTGATGGCCGAGCTGGGTGAGGTGGTTGTATAGGAAGGTGTGATCAGCGGCGTTAGAAGTGTAAAAGGAGGTGCGGCCGTCGACGGAGGTGATGGATAGCTTGCCAGAAAGGAGCGACTGAAACGATTGGGCCAGGGTGAAGGGGCTGGTGGTGATGGGGAGGCGGCAGCCGATGGGCGGCATGCGGGTAGGCTTGACGGTGGCGGCGGCGGAGGCAGATGCGGGGGCGGCAGCAGGTTGGGTGGGAGGCCGGGTGCGGGGTCCAGGTGCAGATGCGGAGGTGGATGGTCGAGGCGACGGCTGACGAGCAGCGGAGGTCGATGGCTGAGTCGCGGCGGTCGTAGTCGGTCGGGGGGTGGTGCGGCGGGTGAGGTGTGAGATGCGGGATGACGTGGATGGTGCAGGTGACGAGTCCCGGGACGAGGTCCCCTCCTCGCCGGCGGAGTCGAGCTCGAGGGCGCCAAACCGGTTGGAGATGGAGGTGCGGTCCTCGGCGCGCCCCATCCTCGGCCGCTTCACCGTCCGGCGGGGGAGGCTGAAGCCGGTGTCCATCGGCACGTCCCGGGGGGCCGCAGGCTCGACAGGGATGAGTGGCAGTGAGGGGGAAGGGGCTGAGAATGGTGAGGAGATGGGGTGAGAAGCAGAGGGGGTGAAAGTGCAAACTGTCGTGGTCGTCATGGTGGTGGTCGTGGTGGTGAGGGTTGCTGCCATGGTGACGTCCGGGGTGAAGGGGGTGTCGGAGCAGAAGCCAGGTGGCACCATCTGGTGATGCTTGGACTCCGACACCTTCGTGCAGCGCTCCTGGGTGCGGATCCCGGTCTGGCTGGGGGTGGGGGGCGGCGAGCATCCCTCTGCTCCAGCATCGCCCGAGGCACCCGTCCGGTCTCGGTGGCCACCAGGAGGCCTGGTGTAGTCCCTCAATGGCGGTTGGAGTCGGCCCTCAAAGTCGGAGTCCCCCAGGGGCGGGTCCTCCCCGGACCCCCCCTCGGCCATGCCGACGAGAAACAATCAAGTCGGCAGGCCAAGAGCCACACCTGGGAGGAACTACTCTTCTCGGCCACCTGGTGACAGCCCCAGGAAGCAGCAGCAGCAGTCAGCAGTCAGTTAAAGGTGGAAGAAGATGGAGTGAATATAATAGGAGTGATGCTGAGTAGAACTTGTAAATAAAAATAAAATAATAATTAGTGGAACCCGAGGGTTGAATTTATTTCTGCAGAGTCCCCCCAGCAATGCCCAGGGGGGGACCCTGTTGCTTGCTGCTGAGAGTTACCAGATCCGGATATGCACCCAGCAGCAAGTCTTCGCACCAGAAACGACTGGTCGGATTATAAAAGCACGCGAGGAAAACTCGAATTAACTAAGGAAATCCCTGCAAACCACTCAGAGTAGCACCTAAGAGCAGTTTGAAGGGAAACCAGAGCACGGTTGAAACTTTGAAAATCCGGACTATATAGGAAAAATGTGCGGACCACCACTAATGGTGAAAATAGCGTACGGTCGTGCAGCCTGAAGCCGCGAATCGTCCGAAAATCGCCTCGTGGGACACGGCACTCGATATTTCGTGAAACCCTAGGTATGTTGCTAATGGAAAAAAGTTCCCCTCTCGACTGTGCCGTGGTGCCCGCCTTTTTGCCGAGGCGGACGCGACGACCCGAGTGCCGCCACGCGGCAAACGGTGTAACCAAGTGCCGCCACGCGGCAAACGGGGTAACCAAATGCACGCGGCGGTCGACCGTCGCCGTGGGTACAGAAACAAAGGAAACGAGGTGCGAGTAGAAACGGGCAGTTGTAGGAAGAAATTGTATTTGCATTGTTGGTGTGTACTGTCATGTAGTGTGATGAACTGGCACGGGAGTGTTATGTCTGGGGAAAGAGCTGTTTCGGAGGTAGAAGTACATAACCTCAAAACACGTTGATGAGGTGGTCCGAGCTCCAAGTGAAATAGAAAAGCGAAACACTGCGCAGCATACTTACCTGGCGTAGGGGCTACCCTGATCAAGCAGGGGGTTCCCCCAGGGTGAGGCTCTTCCCTTGCACTTCGGTTGAGCTGACCTCTGCGATTACCCCAAATGTGGGTAACTCGGGCGCGTAATTTTTGGTAGTCGGGACTGCGTTCGCGCTGTCCCGGTGAAAAAATTTCAACTTAGTAGTTGTGAAGTAGTGTTAAGAATTATGTACAGTGAAGTGTAATTTTTTTTTTTTTTTTCATCTGTGTATGGTATGTAATGCATTCGTAGGTCTCAAGTTTACGGTGCCTTGGCGAACAACCCCACCGTCTTGAAAGTGCGGAAGGAAGGTACGTAATTGTGCATGGTAATAGTTGAAAAAAGAAAAAAAAAATTCCCATGAACGATACTTGTCCAATTCGATTTTTCAGATTTCCCCCTCCCCGCCTCACCCCCGGGCCCAGTGGTTTAACGGTAACCGGCCCAGTGTGTAAACACTGGGCACAACAAAAAATTGTTTAAAGACTCATCAAATGTTCCCCTCCACGGAAATCTTTAGTAAAAGGCGAAAGATTTATGCGTTTGAAGGGAAACCAGAGCACGGTTGAAACTTTGAAAATCCGGACTATATAGGAAAAATGTGCGGACCACCACTAATGGTGAAAATAGCGTACGGTCGTGCAGCCTGAAGCCGCGAATCGTCCGAAAATCGCCTCGTGGGACACGGCACTCGATATTTCGTGAAACCCTAGGTATGTTGCTAATGGAAAAAAGTTCCCCTCTCGACTGTGCCGTGGTGCCCGCCTTTTTGCCGAGGCGGACGCGACGACCCGAGTGCCGCCACGCGGCAAACGGTGTAACCAAGTGCCGCCACGCGGCAAACGGGGTAACCAAATGCACGCGGCGGTCGACCGTCGCCGTGGGTACAGAAACAAAGGAAACGAGGTGCGAGTAGAAACGGGCAGTTGTAGGAAGAAATTGTATTTGCATTGTTGGTGTGTACTGTCATGTAGTGTGATGAACTGGCACGGGAGTGTTATGTCTGGGGAAAGAGCTGTTTCGGAGGTAGAAGTACATAACCTCAAAACACGTTGATGAGGTGGTCCGAGCTCCAAGTGAAATAGAAAAGCGAAACACTGCGCAGCATACTTACCTGGCGTAGGGGCTACCCTGATCAAGCAGGGGGTTCCCCCAGGGTGAGGCTCTTCCCTTGCACTTCGGTTGAGCTGACCTCTGCGATTACCCCAAATGTGGGTAACTCGGGCGCGTAATTTTTGGTAGTCGGGACTGCGTTCGCGCTGTCCCGGTGAAAAAATTTCAACTTAGTAGTTGTGAAGTAGTGTTAAGAATTATGTACAGTGAAGTGTAATTTTTTTTTTTTTTTTCATCTGTGTATGGTATGTAATGCATTCGTAGGTCTCAAGTTTACGGTGCCTTGGCGAACAACCCCACCGTCTTGAAAGTGCGGAAGGAAGGTACGTAATTGTGCATGGTAATAGTTGAAAAAAGAAAAAAAAAATTCCCATGAACGATACTTGTCCAATTCGATTTTTCAGATTTCCCCCTCCCCGCCTCACCCCCGGGCCCAGTGGTTTAACGGTAACCGGCCCAGTGTGTAAACACTGGGCACAACAAAAAATTGTTTAAAGACTCATCAAATGTTCCCCTCCACGGAAATCTTTAGTTTTTTTTTTTTTTTTTTTTTTTTTTTAACAAAGGGAACTCCCACTGAAGGGAGTTACCCACCAAAAAATTCATCTCTAATATAAAAAGCGGATACAGGTGAACACAAATAAAACACAACATAGAACACGAATACATGGCCACAAGGGCGAATGGTGACAATCTTTATTCAACACTGACGAAACGGGGCCCCTCCGACGATACCGTCCTAGAGGTCCAGCTGCTTGTTGGGCGGCGAATCTTCTGTGGGCTGCCGGGGGCGACTCGGGGCGCAGAAGGTGCCGGGCCGCAGATGAAGACGGTCCGGAGCAGTGGCGATGTTAGGCAGTAGTTCACTGAGAGCAGAGATCTTGATGGGATGATGCCTGGTAACATTCCTCAGAGCCAACCGTGGACGTGGTGATCACCGTCGTCAGCTGCCGGGCCCACCAGCCGCGACTGCACCAGCGTCAACGTCATCAGGGTCAGGGCGTCTCAAATGATCGTAGGTAAAGAGCGGTCGGCGGGGGTGAGGGGCGTCAGGCAGGGGCTCTGCAAGGAGTCGGATCAGGGGGTTGTCAGAACGCCGGCAGTGGCGGAGAAACTTCTTAGTCACCTTGCAGAGCAGCTCGTGTAAGTGCGGGAGCCCAGTCTGGTCCAGGAGGGTCTGTCGTAAGGTGGCGCGAGGGAGACCGAGCAGGAGGCGGGCACCGAGAAAGTAGGACCGGGCGATCGGACGGAGGTTGTACAGAGAGGAGTGGACCCAAGCCGGGCACGCGTAGAGGAAGTGGGGAAGAACGAAGGAACGGTAGGCAGTCACACGAACGTCGAGAGGGGTGCCGGATGTCGGTCTGAGTACGGTGGCCAGCTGAGCCATGACGGCACGGGACTTGGTGCGGATGGAGTCGAGGTGCGGCAGAAAAGTAAAGGTATTGTCTAGGGTGACCCCCAGATAACGGATGCGAGGCGACCAGGGGATGGCTACGGTGGAGATGACTGGCGGGTGGTCGTGGTGTGGATGAAGTCGGGAGAAGAGGATGGATCGTGATTTAGAGTGATTGAGCCCGATGCCATGCGCGAGGAACTGATTGTTGAGGGAAGTGAGGCCGCGGCCGAGACGGTCGCAGAGCAGCCGCTCGGAAACTGAAGAGGCCAGGAGACAGGTATCATCGGCGTACTGGACAAGATAGGTGCCGGGAGGGGGCTTGAGATCAGAGATGTGGAGGGTAAAAAGTAGCGGTGAGAGAATGGCGCCCTGGGGGACGCCGGCGGAGATGGGGCGGGGGCCGGAGAGGACCCCCTCCACCCGAACCCGGAAGGTGCGACCCTCCAGGAAGGAGCAGAGGAGGCGGACGAGATGAGATGAGAGGTCGGTGGCAGAGAGGCGCTGGAGGAGCTGGGCATGCGGAACGGAATCGAAAGCACGGGCGAGGTCAAGAAGCACCATGCCCGTGTGTTGCCGCCTGGCGAATCCCTGGACCACCAGGTGCTCCACACGGGCAATGGCGTGGGTCGTCGAGTGGCGGGGGCGGAAACCGAACTGGTGGTGGGGTAGAAGGTCCAGGGTGGTGACTTGAAAGAGGAGACGGCGGTGGATCGCCCGTTCCGCGACCTTGGACAGAATAGGAAGAAGCGAGATGGGCCGAAAAGATGAAGGGAGAGACGGGGGCTTGCCAGGTTTGGGGATGGGTGAGACGATGGCGGTTTTCCAGGGGGTGGGGAAGTGGCAGAGGAGGAACATTGCGTTGAAAAGACGGGTCAGAAACACAAGGGCCTTGCGAGGTAGGGCACGGAGCACGGGGGAGGGCAGAGAGTCGTGGCCAGGAGCAGAACGGGGCCGAAGGCGGGCGAGCAGGGTGCGGACCTCGGAAGGCGTGACGAGCGGCAGGGGGAAGGTGGCCGGAAGGGGGGGCAAAGTGACGTGGCGAGACAGGAGGCGGGCCCCGTCCTCGTCGTCCGAAGACTCGGAGGACAGGGAAGGGCCGGGTGCGGATGCGAAGGTGGTCGCCAGGCAGGCGGCCACCGCCTCGGATCGCTCCGAGGCCGTTTCCGCCACACCTGTGGGGGTGGTCAGCGGGGGGATGGTGGTAGGAACCGAGCGGAGACGACGGACGTGAGACCAGAGGGAGCCGGAGCAAGCAGAGAGGGATTGGAGACGCCGAGTGTCCAGACGGGCCCTCCACTCCGCGACCAATCGCCGGCAGCGCCCCCGCAGCACCAGGTACACCCGCCGGTGCAGCAGGGAACGACTAGCCTGCCAGAGGACGCGGAAGCGGTCGCGCAAGGACAAGGCGTCCCGGAGGTAAGGCGGAAATGGGTCGACAAGGGGACGGGGGGGAACCAGAGGTATGTTGGCAGAGGCGGCCGCGGAAATGGCGTCGGTCAGCGAGAGAACGTTGGCGTCAAGGCGGGCAGGGGTATCGAACGGAACAGACAGGTCAATGGCAGCGGAGAGGGAACGCTGAAAACCGCCCCAGTCGGCCTTGGGAAAATCGAAGCGGGGGAGGTGGGGGTTAGAATGGGGGTGAAAGTGAAGTGTGGCAAGAACAGGCAAGTGGTCGGAGGTGCCGGAGGTGATGGTGGTGAGATCCGAGAGAATGGGGAGGGGCGTGGACAGTGCAAAGTCGATGATGCTGGGTTGCCGGTTGAGCTGGGCCGGAAAAAATGTCGGGGTCGGAGGGGCATAAAGAGAGAGAGGAGTACGCCGAAGGAGTTGCCGGAGGGAGCTGCCCCGCCGGTTTGCGGCGGCACAGCCCCAGAAGGGATGGGTGGCGTTGAAGTCCCCGGCCAGCACGACGTGGGCGTCGAGCCGACCGAGGGCGACAACGTCGGCCGTGGGAAAGGCGAACTGAGGGGGGAGGTACAAGGATACCAAGGTCAGGGAGTACGGGAGGCCGTGCAAGCGCACAGCAACCGCCTCGGCCGCGGGGGAAGAAGGGATGCGACGGCGATGATGTGAAATGGTGTTGCGGACGAGTAACGCCACCCCCCCGCCCCGACCATCGCGATCGGCACGGTGGACCGCATACCCGGGGACCAGGACGGGGGCAGAGGGGGAGAGCCAGGTCTCAGAAAGGAACACGACGTCGGGCGATCGCTCGTGGAGCAGGTGCAAAAGGTCGTGGAGCTTAGGGAGGAGGGAAAAGACGTTCCAGATGAGGACACTAAGGGGAGGGGCGGGATCCATCGAAGAAATTCAGAAGGGCCTGGAGGAGCACTCCGAACTTCTCGGTGGAGGTGCGGGCTCGGGAGAGTGCCGTCAGGACAGTCCGGATGAGCGGGAGGTACTGTCGGATGAATGAAATGAAGTCGTGAATGAGGGATGAAAGCGACGAGCAGTCTGAGTCGGAGGCAAGCGGTCGAGAGTCAGAAGAAGGAGCGGAAGGAGGAGGGTGCGAGGTGGCAGAGGGGGGAACAACCGGAACAACGGGGGGAGGGCGTGCCCAAGCATTGGTGGAGAGAGCAGGAAACGTCTTGGGATCGGACAGGGACGGGACAGAGGGCCCGGTCCCCACGGCAGTCGTCGTGGCGTCAGTGAGTCGTTGAGGGTGTCGGCGCAGGTAAGCCTGAATCACGCGACAGTCAGTGGAAGTAGCGAAGTGGGCCCCGTCACAGAGCGTGCAGCGTCGGGTAGTCGAGGTGCAGTCCCGAGACCAGTGGGGCCCAGCGCACTTGAAACAGGCGAGGTCCCGGTGGCATCGGGAGGACGGGTGTCCAGGCCGCTGGCAGCGGTAGCACTGAGGTACGCGCCCCGAGCCGCGGTATTTCTCAACTGCCACCACCCAGCAGCCCAATGTCTTCAACTTCAGGAAGGGGGCTGCCTCACCCAGACCGGATGTAGTGACCAGGAAAGGCCGGGTCGTTGAAGTAGGAGAGGTGCGCATGGCCACCACAGATGCCACAGGTAGGTGCAGGTCGAGCAGGGACTGGGTGACCTCGTCAGCCGTCGTGGAGAGAGGGAGTTTCTTGATCACAACTCGATCGGCACGCTCGTCGGGGCGGAGATGGGTGTAGGGTTTATATCCGAGGCGTTGGAGTTCGTCAAATAGGAGCTGGTGGTCCTGAGGGTTGCTGGTATAAAAGGAGGTGCGGTCATTGACGGAGGTGACAGAGAGAGGACCGGAGAGGAGAGACTGAAAACGTTGTGCAGTGGCGAAGGGGCCGGCTGTGGGCGTGAGAAGGCAGGCGATCGGAGGCATGCGAGGCGTGCGAGGAGTGGAGGTAGGCGGGCGAGGCGCCGCCGAGGAGGAGGCACGAGGCTGCGAGGCTGGAGGGCGGGGTGGAGCACGAGATGAGCTGGGACTCGTCGAAGAGGGGCCCGGGAGAGTGGTGAAGGGCACAGGAGGAGGTTGCGTGTCGGGCCGGTGCCGTTTAGCATGCTGCTTGCGGCGGGGCTTGGCAGTCAAGGGTCGGTCCGAGGAGGCAGCCCCAGCGCCGTCGTCGGTGTCGGTATCCGGTAGACTGAGGAGACTGTCGTAGCGGTTGCTGGTAGGGACGGCATCGTCGGAGGAGTGCTGGTCGGGGTGGGCGCGCTTGACGGTCTTCGTGGGAACGATGAAGCCGGTGTCCATGGGAGTAGCAGTCGCAGCAGGAGGAACGGCGGCAGGCGGTGAGTCGGTCGGCAACAGCGGAAGAGAAGGCGCAGGAGACATGATCGGTGAAGTGATGCAGGCCGTGGTGGTAGTAGTAGTCACAGTTGGTGGTGTTGGAGCAGAGGTAGTCGTAGGCAGAGCGAGGATGGTGGAGACATCCAGGCCGTGAAGATGTTTCGTCTCGCTGACCTTAATGCAAACAGTCTGGGTGCGCAGCCCGGCCGGCGCGGGGGAGGGAGGCGGAGCCACCCCCCCGACCCCAGCAGCGCCCGCCTCCCCAGACCCGACTTGCATGGTCTCCAAGCGCTGGCGATGCGGTCCACAGTATTGTCGTGGCTGGGGTGGCCGATTGTCAGTAGTCATCTCATCGCCAGAACCGGCCTCGGCCGAGGGCCTCGGACCAAAGTCGTCCCCGCCCTGGTTCGGCGTCATCGGGAGAGAGTCCATTCCAAACTCTCCCCTCGGCCTCCCCAATAGGCTACAACTTGGTTGCCGGGAGTCACAAGAAGTGGCCTCGGCCGATGGCCTCTGACCGAGGTCGCCCCCGCCCTGGTTTGGCTTCATCGGGAGGGAGTCCATTCCAAACTCCCCCCTCAGCCGCCCCAATAGGCCGCGACTCGGTGGCGCACAGCACTCACAAGAAGAAGATCTAGGATCTAAGAACTAGATCTACACAAGAGCACTCCTGGTGGTCGACTCAGGAACTAGCAGCAGCAGGTCTCGGCGGCTCGCTGAAATTGCTGAAAGGAAACCAGTTAGTTAATGGCCAAAAGTGCTCAGATTTGCTTCAAAAAGCTTTTAAAAAATTCCCCTGAACAGTTTGATGCCTTTGAAGGGAAACCAGAGCACGGTTGAAACTTTGAAAATCCGGACTATATAGGAAAAATGTGCGGACCACCACTAATGGTGAAAATAGCGTACGGTCGTGCAGCCTGAAGCCGCGAATCGTCCGAAAATCGCCTCGTGGGACACGGCACTCGATATTTCGTGAAACCCTAGGTATGTTGCTAATGGAAAAAAGTTCCCCTCTCGACTGTGCCGTGGTGCCCGCCTTTTTGCCGAGGCGGACGCGACGACCCGAGTGCCGCCACGCGGCAAACGGTGTAACCAAGTGCCGCCACGCGGCAAACGGGGTAACCAAATGCACGCGGCGGTCGACCGTCGCCGTGGGTACAGAAACAAAGGAAACGAGGTGCGAGTAGAAACGGGCAGTTGTAGGAAGAAATTGTATTTGCATTGTTGGTGTGTACTGTCATGTAGTGTGATGAACTGGCACGGGAGTGTTATGTCTGGGGAAAGAGCTGTTTCGGAGGTAGAAGTACATAACCTCAAAACACGTTGATGAGGTGGTCCGAGCTCCAAGTGAAATAGAAAAGCGAAACACTGCGCAGCATACTTACCTGGCGTAGGGGCTACCCTGATCAAGCAGGGGGTTCCCCCAGGGTGAGGCTCTTCCCTTGCACTTCGGTTGAGCTGACCTCTGCGATTACCCCAAATGTGGGTAACTCGGGCGCGTAATTTTTGGTAGTCGGGACTGCGTTCGCGCTGTCCCGGTGAAAAAATTTCAACTTAGTAGTTGTGAAGTAGTGTTAAGAATTATGTACAGTGAAGTGTAATTTTTTTTTTTTTTTTCATCTGTGTATGGTATGTAATGCATTCGTAGGTCTCAAGTTTACGGTGCCTTGGCGAACAACCCCACCGTCTTGAAAGTGCGGAAGGAAGGTACGTAATTGTGCATGGTAATAGTTGAAAAAAGAAAAAAAAAATTCCCATGAACGATACTTGTCCAATTCGATTTTTCAGATTTCCCCCTCCCCGCCTCACCCCCGGGCCCAGTGGTTTAACGGTAACCGGCCCAGTGTGTAAACACTGGGCACAACAAAAAATTGTTTAAAGACTCATCAAATGTTCCCCTCCACGGAAATCTTTAGTAAAAGGCGAAAGATTTATGCGTTTGAAGGGAAACCAGAGCACGGTTGAAACTTTGAAAATCCGGACTATATAGGAAAAATGTGCGGACCACCACTAATGGTGAAAATAGCGTACGGTCGTGCAGCCTGAAGCCGCGAATCGTCCGAAAATCGCCTCGTGGGACACGGCACTCGATATTTCGTGAAACCCTAGGTATGTTGCTAATGGAAAAAAGTTCCCCTCTCGACTGTGCCGTGGTGCCCGCCTTTTTGCCGAGGCGGACGCGACGACCCGAGTGCCGCCACGCGGCAAACGGTGTAACCAAGTGCCGCCACGCGGCAAACGGGGTAACCAAATGCACGCGGCGGTCGACCGTCGCCGTGGGTACAGAAACAAAGGAAACGAGGTGCGAGTAGAAACGGGCAGTTGTAGGAAGAAATTGTATTTGCATTGTTGGTGTGTACTGTCATGTAGTGTGATGAACTGGCACGGGAGTGTTATGTCTGGGGAAAGAGCTGTTTCGGAGGTAGAAGTACATAACCTCAAAACACGTTGATGAGGTGGTCCGAGCTCCAAGTGAAATAGAAAAGCGAAACACTGCGCAGCATACTTACCTGGCGTAGGGGCTACCCTGATCAAGCAGGGGGTTCCCCCAGGGTGAGGCTCTTCCCTTGCACTTCGGTTGAGCTGACCTCTGCGATTACCCCAAATGTGGGTAACTCGGGCGCGTAATTTTTGGTAGTCGGGACTGCGTTCGCGCTGTCCCGGTGAAAAAATTTCAACTTAGTAGTTGTGAAGTAGTGTTAAGAATTATGTACAGTGAAGTGTAATTTTTTTTTTTTTTTTCATCTGTGTATGGTATGTAATGCATTCGTAGGTCTCAAGTTTACGGTGCCTTGGCGAACAACCCCACCGTCTTGAAAGTGCGGAAGGAAGGTACGTAATTGTGCATGGTAATAGTTGAAAAAAGAAAAAAAAAATTCCCATGAACGATACTTGTCCAATTCGATTTTTCAGATTTCCCCCTCCCCGCCTCACCCCCGGGCCCAGTGGTTTAACGGTAACCGGCCCAGTGTGTAAACACTGGGCACAACAAAAAATTGTTTAAAGACTCATCAAATGTTCCCCTCCACGGAAATCTTTAGTAAAAGGCGAAAGATTTATGCGTTTGAAGGGAAACCAGAGCACGGTTGAAACTTTGAAAATCCGGACTATATAGGAAAAATGTGCGGACCACCACTAATGGTGAAAATAGCGTACGGTCGTGCAGCCTGAAGCCGCGAATCGTCCGAAAATCGCCTCGTGGGACACGGCACTCGATATTTCGTGAAACCCTAGGTATGTTGCTAATGGAAAAAAGTTCCCCTCTCGACTGTGCCGTGGTGCCCGCCTTTTTGCCGAGGCGGACGCGACGACCCGAGTGCCGCCACGCGGCAAACGGTGTAACCAAGTGCCGCCACGCGGCAAACGGGGTAACCAAATGCACGCGGCGGTCGACCGTCGCCGTGGGTACAGAAACAAAGGAAACGAGGTGCGAGTAGAAACGGGCAGTTGTAGGAAGAAATTGTATTTGCATTGTTGGTGTGTACTGTCATGTAGTGTGATGAACTGGCACGGGAGTGTTATGTCTGGGGAAAGAGCTGTTTCGGAGGTAGAAGTACATAACCTCAAAACACGTTGATGAGGTGGTCCGAGCTCCAAGTGAAATAGAAAAGCGAAACACTGCGCAGCATACTTACCTGGCGTAGGGGCTACCCTGATCAAGCAGGGGGTTCCCCCAGGGTGAGGCTCTTCCCTTGCACTTCGGTTGAGCTGACCTCTGCGATTACCCCAAATGTGGGTAACTCGGGCGCGTAATTTTTGGTAGTCGGGACTGCGTTCGCGCTGTCCCGGTGAAAAAATTTCAACTTAGTAGTTGTGAAGTAGTGTTAAGAATTATGTACAGTGAAGTGTAATTTTTTTTTTTTTTTTCATCTGTGTATGGTATGTAATGCATTCGTAGGTCTCAAGTTTACGGTGCCTTGGCGAACAACCCCACCGTCTTGAAAGTGCGGAAGGAAGGTACGTAATTGTGCATGGTAATAGTTGAAAAAAGAAAAAAAAAATTCCCATGAACGATACTTGTCCAATTCGATTTTTCAGATTTCCCCCTCCCCGCCTCACCCCCGGGCCCAGTGGTTTAACGGTAACCGGCCCAGTGTGTAAACACTGGGCACAACAAAAAATTGTTTAAAGACTCATCAAATGTTCCCCTCCACGGAAATCTTTAGTAAAAGGCGAAAGATTTATGCGTTTGAAGGGAAACCAGAGCACGGTTGAAACTTTGAAAATCCGGACTATATAGGAAAAATGTGCGGACCACCACTAATGGTGAAAATAGCGTACGGTCGTGCAGCCTGAAGCCGCGAATCGTCCGAAAATCGCCTCGTGGGACACGGCACTCGATATTTCGTGAAACCCTAGGTATGTTGCTAATGGAAAAAAGTTCCCCTCTCGACTGTGCCGTGGTGCCCGCCTTTTTGCCGAGGCGGACGCGACGACCCGAGTGCCGCCACGCGGCAAACGGTGTAACCAAGTGCCGCCACGCGGCAAACGGGGTAACCAAATGCACGCGGCGGTCGACCGTCGCCGTGGGTACAGAAACAAAGGAAACGAGGTGCGAGTAGAAACGGGCAGTTGTAGGAAGAAATTGTATTTGCATTGTTGGTGTGTACTGTCATGTAGTGTGATGAACTGGCACGGGAGTGTTATGTCTGGGGAAAGAGCTGTTTCGGAGGTAGAAGTACATAACCTCAAAACACGTTGATGAGGTGGTCCGAGCTCCAAGTGAAATAGAAAAGCGAAACACTGCGCAGCATACTTACCTGGCGTAGGGGCTACCCTGATCAAGCAGGGGGTTCCCCCAGGGTGAGGCTCTTCCCTTGCACTTCGGTTGAGCTGACCTCTGCGATTACCCCAAATGTGGGTAACTCGGGCGCGTAATTTTTGGTAGTCGGGACTGCGTTCGCGCTGTCCCGGTGAAAAAATTTCAACTTAGTAGTTGTGAAGTAGTGTTAAGAATTATGTACAGTGAAGTGTAATTTTTTTTTTTTTTTTCATCTGTGTATGGTATGTAATGCATTCGTAGGTCTCAAGTTTACGGTGCCTTGGCGAACAACCCCACCGTCTTGAAAGTGCGGAAGGAAGGTACGTAATTGTGCATGGTAATAGTTGAAAAAAGAAAAAAAAAATTCCCATGAACGATACTTGTCCAATTCGATTTTTCAGATTTCCCCCTCCCCGCCTCACCCCCGGGCCCAGTGGTTTAACGGTAACCGGCCCAGTGTGTAAACACTGGGCACAACAAAAAATTGTTTAAAGACTCATCAAATGTTCCCCTCCACGGAAATCTTTAGTAAAAGGCGAAAGATTTATGCGTTTGAAGGGAAACCAGAGCACGGTTGAAACTTTGAAAATCCGGACTATATAGGAAAAATGTGCGGACCACCACTAATGGTGAAAATAGCGTACGGTCGTGCAGCCTGAAGCCGCGAATCGTCCGAAAATCGCCTCGTGGGACACGGCACTCGATATTTCGTGAAACCCTAGGTATGTTGCTAATGGAAAAAAGTTCCCCTCTCGACTGTGCCGTGGTGCCCGCCTTTTTGCCGAGGCGGACGCGACGACCCGAGTGCCGCCACGCGGCAAACGGTGTAACCAAGTGCCGCCACGCGGCAAACGGGGTAACCAAATGCACGCGGCGGTCGACCGTCGCCGTGGGTACAGAAACAAAGGAAACGAGGTGCGAGTAGAAACGGGCAGTTGTAGGAAGAAATTGTATTTGCATTGTTGGTGTGTACTGTCATGTAGTGTGATGAACTGGCACGGGAGTGTTATGTCTGGGGAAAGAGCTGTTTCGGAGGTAGAAGTACATAACCTCAAAACACGTTGATGAGGTGGTCCGAGCTCCAAGTGAAATAGAAAAGCGAAACACTGCGCAGCATACTTACCTGGCTCGTGGCTACAATTGCGGACAAAGGGCTTGAAGTAAGCGGTTGAGCATGATATTCAAAGAGAATAGTTAGGGACAACAGTAAGTACAGATTATACCAGGGGATCGAATAGGATCCAAACTTCCTCCCTTTTCAGTTTTCAGTTTTCATTTTACACACTCCGACGATTACCATTATTTCTCACTAAGTTCCGTTTCTCACCACCCGCGCGGCAGCACCGTCTTCGCACTGTGCTGCCGCCTGGCGCCCATTCCGCGAACTCGCTCTGTTTCTTCTGCTGTTCGCGATGTGCCGAATTCGCCGCTCGCCTTTCTTCCTGCGCGCAGTTGTCTGATGATGCTGTGTCGCCTTTTGTTTTTCTGTTTCTTGTTGCTGCTCCATTTTTCCGCCGTTTTTTCGCTTACTGTCTCTCCTGATGCTCAACTCGCTACTTCTTGCTGTCCGCAATGTCTGCTCGCGCGCTGCCTGTGCGCGCGCATTTCTTTTGCTGCTCCCTGCCATCTAGTGGCGGCTTTTGCAACTGCTTGTCTCGCCTCGCGCGGTCTTCTCGCTGATTTCGCTGCTTTTGTGCAACCATCGGTCTTTATGTTTTGTTTTCGTCCTTTGCATATCTTGATAGTATATTTAATCCAGTTTGCTGATTTATATTGTGTTTTCTGTCTCCATTATGGCAGATAAATTTCGCAAATCTGACCGACTTTCTGACCGCCCTCGCGACTCCACAGTTCGCAGGGCGAAAATCACCTATACCAAAGATGACCCCGGCCAAGGCCGCAGTTGGCGCCGAATGAAGCCGACCCCCCCAGCTCCTACAGGCTCCTCGCAGGCGAGTGCAACAAGCACTGATGATGTTGACTCTCAGTCTTCGCGAGTGAGCTCCGACCACGAAGAGGAACTTTTGGTTACCAAGCAGCCTGCCGCAGCTTGCTATGGCATGCGGCCTCCTGCTACTTCCTCCAGCTTGGTTTCTTTGACCACCACCACGATTACGACTACTGTTTGTTCCGCCCCGATTTCTGCCTCGGCCATGTCTGCTTCGAGCCTTTACTCGCAGCCTGGCCCCTATTATGCCTCCACTCTTGCCAGTGGGGTGCCTGCTGATTCTGACACCTGCTCATCTCTGCCACTCGGCCAGGCCTCTGTGTCTGCCGCTGTTCGCCCTGCTTCGCCCTCTGCTTCGCATGGTCTCCCTGGGCCCGATTTGACGCCTTTTTCGCAGCCTCGGTCAGCCGCGCCTGAGTCTGGCATGCTGCCGCCGCCGATTGTTCTGCCCTCTTCTGACCACTCTGCGCGGTTGCCTGCTGTTTCTTCTGCCGACATGTTCTCGTCGCCGCTGCAGGAAGCCTCCGTGTCTCGCGCTGGCCATGGTGCTGCCGTCCCTTGTTCTGCACCCAACTTGTCTACGCGGCCTGACGCCACGGCGCCATTACAGGACCTCCCTGCTTCCGCGCAGCCTGGTATTTTCGACCCCTCTCGTGCCCCCGACTTTCAGTTCGGCGGCGCTCTGAGCTTCTCGATGGGGCCACCTGCTCCTGACACTTCCTCTGGCCGTTTGGGGAAACGTCAGACTGACCTTTGGGCGGACGACGAGTATGACTGGTCTGCTGCTCCAACTGGTGACCGTCCTCCAGCCCCGTCTTCGCCCCTACACGGCCTGCAGCCGCCCATGCCTCAACGCGCCTACGCCAAGCGTGCCAAGCGTGCTGCTACTGTGGTCCACACTTCGCAGATTGCTGGTCCTTCTCATGTGGACGTGCCGTTGATCTTGCCTCCGGTGTCTGTGCACGGTGGTCCTGAGGGCCGCCCGACGACGACTCAGTTGCCCCCCGCCTCCCGTGTCTCGGCCGCCGCCGCCGTCGCAGAAAATGCCGCCGGCGCGGCCCGGCACTGATCTTCGCCCTCCAGACTCTGGAGTGGCTCGTGGTGCTCGTGCCACCAAGAAACCGCCGTTGATTGTGCGCAGGGGCGGTTTGTCCCCGAACGCCATTAAGGAACTGGATGCGCTGCGCGCAAAGTTCTCTCAGCCCTTTGTTGCCACGCATTATGACTCCACCTCGACTTTCCAAATGGCAAATAAGGAGGACCATTTTGCCATGACCAACTTGCTGCGGTCCAAGGGCGAGAAGTTCCACACCTGGACGTGCGCTGAGGACAGGAATGCCAGGGTGGTCATCCGCAAGTTGCACATAGACACGCCGATTGAGCACATTTCGGGGGCCTTGATGGAGAACGGCATTCGTCACTCCAAAGTGACTCGTCTCGCCAGCCGCTCTGCCTTTCCTGAGCCGTACCCACTGTTCCTGGTGGTGTTGGAGGGCACCACTCAGGTGGCTGAGGCTATGAAGATTCGCCATCTCGGCGGTGTCGGCGTGACCATAGAGCCCTTCCGCGGTGGTGGTGGGACCGTCCAGTGTTTTCGGTGCCAACGTCTGGGACACTCGTCGCATACCTGTGATGAAGACCCGGTCTGTGTCCGGTGTGGCGCTGACCATCCCTCGGCTGCCTGCCCTGTCCCTAAGTCGGACCCGCCGAAATGCGTTTTCTGCGAGGGCCCACATCCTGCGAATTATTCGCGATGTCCTGAACGGCTCCGTCTCATCCAGGCCAGGGAGTCCAGACAACAACAGCGCCAGCCACCTGTTCCTGCCGCACAAGCTCCGCGGTTGATCCCCCCTGGCATGCAATCGCGTCGATCTGGAGGCCGCTCTTATGCCGATGCTACGTCGCGTCAGCCGTCACAGCAACCGCCGCCCGTCTCTGGCCCTGAAGATCCAAGTCACTCCGAGTCTCTTCGTGACCTCCTTGACTTTTTCAAGCGGCTGGACATCTGCACATGGTTCAAGCGAGTCATGGCTGCGATTCACCGCTTTCAGGCTGCCTGCTCCTGGACTGCCAAGTGTGACATCATACTTGGACTCCTGGATCAGGTTCAACGCGCTTTTTCGTCCAGTTCTGAGGCCTTACCACCTACACACTGACATGCAGTACACTGTTCTTACCTGGAACATGCGGTCGGTCTCCTCACGCTTACCTGACTTGCTGGTCCTTCTCCATCAGTTCCGGCCTGCCTTGGTGGGGCTGACCGAGACTTGGTTGACTGCGGCAGATGACTTCTCCTTACCTGGCTACCGCATCCACCGTGCTGATCGTTCCTCTGGTCCACGTGGCGGCGTTGCTCTCCTCGTGCGGCAGGACATCAAGCATCATCGCCGTTCTGTTCCTCATCTCTCGGTGGTGGAAGCTGCGGCCGTTCGGTGTTCCGGCGCGGGTGCGTCTTTCACCTTCATCGTGGTTTACATGCGGCCGAAGACTCCCTTTCCCGCTGCCGAGTTGACTGCGCTCTTTCAGATGGATGCCAACTGCCTGATGGCCGGCGATTACAACTGCCGTAGCACCTCGTGGGGCTGTAGGACGACCGACTACAGGGGACGGGGTCTTGGCCGTCTGGTGTCACACCTGGGCCTCCAGATTTTTGCGCCGTCGGAGCCCTCTTACCGGCCTGCTCGTCTGGATCATGCTCCTTCTGTCCTTGATTTCTTCATCGCGCCTCCTTCTATGAGTCTCATTGATACGGCTGCTGTGACGTTGTCCGACTCGGACCACTTGCCTGTCCGTACTCTTCTTGAGCTGGCTTCCTCTTTGGATTCTTTGCCGCTCCACTGGGATTTTCGCCGTGCTGACTGGCCTCGCTATCGCCGCCTCCTTGATGATGGTCTCGACCTCACGGCTGTTCCACGTGATGCGCAATCTTTCGACCAGGCAGTGGATTCTTTCACGCTCCTTCTCAAGTCGGCCGCGCAGCAGGCCATCCCTTTGCGACCGCCGCGGCACGTCGGTACCCCCGTTCCCTCGGGAGTTGCGTGCGCTTGTCAGGACTCGTGACAGGGCGAGGGAGCGGTGGCAACGCTCGCATCAGGAGGCCGACTTGGAACAGTACAAGTGTTGGAGGAGGGCCGCCCGGCACGCCATTCACCGTTGGCAGGCTCAGGACCAACTTGAGAAGCTCCAGGCACTTTCTGTCACGTCGGGCTCGGTGTGGACCTACATCCGTCGGCTCAAGGCTACCTCCCGTACGATTCCGCCTCTTACTGTTGGCGTTCGTCAGGTTGACTCTCCTGCGGAGCAGGCGGAGGTCATCGCCGCTCATTTCGAAGGAACGTTCCAGGTGCCGCGTCCCGTTCTGGGCGCAGGCCCAGCTCACACGTTGCCGACCTCCTTTACTTGCGTGGCGCCCCCTCCTGTTGAGGGGTGGATGCTCACAACGCCCAAAGAGGTCGGGAAGATCTTGAAGACTGTGCGCCTCTCTGCGGCTCCTGGACACGACGGCATTCCTCCACGACTGGTTACTTCGTTGTCCAGGAAAGGAATCGTCTACCTGACCGTCCTCATTAATGCTATCTTCTTGCTGCTCCACTTTCCGAC
>NW_026963078.1:0-22102 GCF_032445375.1 Bacillus rossius redtenbacheri | reverse complement strand
ATAAGGAAGGCAATTAGGCACGCAATTAGGCAGGCAATTAGGCAGGCAATTAGGCAGTCAATAACACAGTCAGGCAATTAGGCACGCAATTAGGTAGGCAGGCAATTAGGCAGTTAATTAGACAGGCAGTCAATTAAGCAGGTAAATAAATAAGGCAAGTAATTAGTCAAGCTATTAAGCAGGCAATTAGACAGGCAGACAATTAGGCAGGTAGGTAATTAGTCAGGCAATTAGGCAGGCAATTAAGCAGGCAATTAGATAGGCAGGCATATTGGCAGGCAATAATGCAGGCAATTAGGCAAGCAATTAGGCAGTTAATTAGGCAGGCAATTAGGCAGGCAATGAAGCAGGCAATTAGGCAGTTAATTAGGCAGGCAATTAGGCAGGCAATGAGGCAGGCAATTAGGCAGATAATTCGGCAGGCAAGTGGGCTGGCAATTAGGCATGCAATTAGGCAGATAATTAGGCAGGCAATTAGGCATTTAATTAGCAGGCAATAAAGCAGTTAATTAGGCAGTTAATTAGGCAGGCAATTAAGCAGTTAATTAGGCGGGCAATTTAGAAGGCAATTAGGCAGGCAATTAGGCAGGCAATAAGGCAGGAAATTAGGCAGATAATTAGGCAGGCAATTAGGCATTTAATTAGCAGGCAATAAATCAGCTAATTAGGCAGGAAATTAGGCAGTTAATTAGGCAGGCAATTAGGCAGATGATTACGCAGGCAATTAGACAGGCAATAAAGCAGTTAATTAAAGGCAGGCAATTTGGCAGGTAATTTGGCAGGCAATGAGGCAGGCAATTAGGTAGGTAATTAGAAAGGCAATTAGGCAGTTCATTAGGCAGGCAGGTAATTTAGCAGGTAATTAGGCAGGCAATTAGGCAAGCAATTAGTCAGGCAATAAGGCAGGCAATTAGGCAGGCAATTAGGCAGGCAATTAGTCAGATAATTAAGTGGGCAATTAGGCAGAAAATTTGGCAGGCAATTAGGCAGTTAATTAGGCAAGCAATTGGGCAGTCAATTAGGCAGGCAATTAGGCAGTCAATTAGGCAATCAAGCAATATGGCAGGCATTTAGGCAGGTAATTAGGCAGGCAAATAGGCAGATAATTAGCAGGCAATAAGAAAAGTAATTAGCCAGGCAATTAGGCAGGCAATAAGGCAGTTTATTAGGCAAGCAATTAGGCAGGCAATTAGGCAGACAATTAGGCAGGCAATTAGGCATTTAATTAGCAGGCAATGAAGCAGTTAATTAGGCAGTTAATTAGGCAGGCAATTAAGCAGTTAATTAGGCAGGCAGGCAATTTAGCAGGTAATTAGGCAGGCAATAAGGCAGTTGATTGGGTAAGCAATTAGGCAGGCAATTAGGCAGTCAATTTAACAGGCAAGCAATTAGGCACGCAATTAGGTAGGCAGGCAATTAGGCAGTCACGCAATTAGGCAGTCAGGCAATTAGGCGTTTAATTAGGCAGGCAGGGAATTGGACCGGCAAAATGCCAGACAATTAAGCAGGAAATTAGGAAGGCAATTATGCAGGCAATAAGCCAATCAATAAGCAGGCAATTAGGCAATTAATTCGGCAGGCAATTAGGCATTTAATTAGGCAGTAAATTAGGCAGGCAAATAGGCAGGCAGTTAGGCAGTAATTAAGAAGGCAATTAGGCATTTACTTAGGCAGGCAATTAGGCATTTAATTAGCAGGCAATAAAGCAGTTAATTAGGCAGTTTTCAGGCAGGCAATTAAGCAGTTTATAAGCCAGGCAGGTAATTTAGCAGGTAATTAGGCAGGCAATTAGGCAGTTAATAAGGCAGGCAATTAGGCAGAAAATTTGGAAGCAATTAGGCAGGCAATTAGGCTGGCAATAAGGCAGGCAATTGGGCAGTTAATTAGGTAGGCTATTAGGCAATCAAGCAATATGGCAGGCAATTAAGCAGTGAATTAGGCAGGCAAATAGGCAGATAATTAGGCAGGCAATAAGTCAGGCAATTAAGCAGGCATTTAGACAGGTAGGCAATTTGGCAGGCAATTCGGTAGGCAATTAAGCAGGCAATTGGGCAGGCAATAAGGCAGTTAATTAGACAGGCAATTAAGCAGGCAAATAGGCAGGCAATTAGGCATTTAATAAGTCAGGCAATTAGGTAGGCAGTTGGGTAGGCAGTTAGGCATGCAATAAGGCAGTTAATTAGGCAGGAAATTAGGCAGGCAATTAGGAAGGCAATAAGGCAGGCAAATAGGCAGGCATATTGACAGCCAATTAGGCAGGCAATTAGGAAGTTAATTAGGCAGATGATTAGGCAGGATATTTGGCAGGCAATAAGGCAGGCAAATAGGCAGGCAACCAATTAGCCAGGCAATTAGGCAGGCAATTAAGCAGGCAATTAGGCAATTAATTAGGCAAGCAATTAGGCAGGCAGGCAATTAGGCAGGCAGATAATAAGGGAGGCAATTAAGCAGTTAATTAGGCAGGCATGCAATTTGGCAGGTAATAAATCAGGCAATAAGGAAAGCAATTAAGCAGGAAATTAGGCAGGCAATTAAGCAGATAATTAAGCACATAATTAGGCAGGCAATAAGGCAGGCAATTAGGTAGTTAATTAGTCAAGCAAATAGGCAGGCAATTAGGCAGGCAATTAGGTAGTTAATTAGGCAGGCAATTATGCAGGTAATTAGGCAAGCAATTAGTTAGATAAATAGGCAGGAAATGAAGCAGTTAATTAGGCCCGCAATAAGGCAGGCAATTAATAATGTAATTAGGCAGGCAGGCAATTAGGCAGGCAATTAAGCAGTTAATTAGGCAAGCAGGCAATTGGGCAGGTAATAAGGCAGGCAATTAGATAGGCAGGCAATTTGGCATGCAGGCAATAAGGCAGGCAATTAGGCAGTTAATTAGGCAGGCAATTAAGCAGGGAATAAGGCAGTTAATTAGGCAGGCACTTAGGCAGATGATTACGTAGGCAATTAGGCAGGCAATAAGGCAGTTAATTAGGCAAGCAATTACGCAGCTAATTAGGCAGGCAATTAGGCAGTTAATTAGGCAGGCAGGCAATTTGGCAAGTAATTTTGCAGGCAATTAGGCAGGCAATTAGACAGGCAATTAGGCAGCTATTTAGGCAGTTAATTGGACCTTGCAATTAGGCAGTTTATTAAGCAGGCAATTAGGCAGGCAATTAGGCAGGTAGGCAATTAATCAGTTAATAAGGAAGGCTAAAAGGCAGGCAATTAGGCAGGCAATTAGGCAGGCATATAAACAGTTAATTAGGCAGTCAATTAGGCAGTTAATTATGCATGCCATTAGGCAGTTAATTAGGCAAGCAATTAGGCAGAAAATTAGGCAAACAATTTAGCAGGTTATTAGGCAAGCAATTAGGCAGGCAATTAGGAAGGCAGGCAATTAGGCAGGTTATTAGGCAAGCAATTAGGCAGGCAACTAGAAAGGCAGGCAATTAGGCAGGCAATTAGGCAGGCAATTATGGAGTTAATTAGGCAGGCAGGCAATTTGGCATGTAATAAGGCAGGCAATTAGGCAGGCAATTAGGCAGACAATTAGGCAGTCAATTAAACAGTCAGGCAATTAGGTACGCAATTGGGTAGGCAGGCAATTAGGCAGTTAATTAGACAGGCAGGCAATTAGGCAGGTAAATAAATTAGGCAGGCAATTAGTCAGGCTATTAAGCAGGCAATTAGACAGGCAGACAATTAGGCAGCAAGGTAATTAGTCAGGCAATTAGGCAGGCAATTAAGCAGGAAATTAGGCAGTTAATTAGGCAAGCAATTAGGTAGGCAGGCAATTAGGCAGGCAGGTAATTAGGCGGGCAATTAAGCAGTTAATTAGGTAGGCAAGTAATTTGGCAGGTAACTAGGCAGGCAATAAGGTAAGCAATTAAGCAGGCAATTAGGCAGGCAATTAGGCAGGCAATTAGGCAGGCAATAAGGCAGGCAATTTGGCAGTTAATTAGGCAGTTAATTAGGCAGGTAATAAGGCAGATAATTAGGCAGGCAATTGGGCAGGCAATTAGGCATGCAAGTAGGCAGATAATTAGGCAGGTAATAAGGCAGATAATTAGGCAGGCAATTGGGCAGGCAATTAGGCATGCAATTAGGCAGATAATTAGGCAGTTAATTAGGCCCGCAATTAGGCAGTTAATTAAGCCCGCAATTAGGCAGGCAATTAAGCAGTTAATTAGGCAAGCAGCAATTTGACAGGTAATTAGGCAGGCAATTAGGCAGGTAATTATGCAGGTAATTAGGCAGTTAATTAGGCAGGCAATAAGGCAGGCAATTAGGTAGTTAATTAGGCAAGCAAATAGGCAGGCAATTAGGCAGGCAATAAGGTAGTTAATTAGGCTGGCAATTATGCAGGTAATTATGCAAGCAATTAGTTAGATAAATAGGCAGGCAATAAAGCAGTTAATTAGGCCCGCAATAAGGCAGGCAATTAATAATGTAATTAGGCAGGCAATTAGGCAGGCAATTAGGCAATTAATTAGGCAAGCAATTAGGCAGGCAGGCAATTAGGCAGGCAGATAATAAGGGAGAAATTTAAGCAGTTAATTAGGCAGGAATGCAATTTGGCAGGCAAATAGGCAGGCAACTAATTAGCCAGGCAATTATGCTGGCAATTAGGCAGGCAATTAAGCAGATAATTAAGCACATAATTAGGCAGGCAATAAGGCAGGCAATTAGGTAGTTAATTAGGCAAGCAAATAGGCAGGCAATTAGGCAGGCAATAAGGTAGTTAATTAGGCTGGCAATTATGCAGGTAATTATGCAAGCAATTAGTTAGATAAATAGGCAGGCAATAAAGCAGTTAATTAGGCCCGCAATAAGGCAGGCAATTAATAATGTAATTAGGCAGGCAGGCAATTAGGCAGGCAATTAAGCAGTTAATTAGGCAAGCAGGCAATTGGGCAGGTAATAAGGCAGGCAATTAGATAAGCAGGCAATTTGGCATGCAGGCAATAAGGCAGGCAATTAGGCAAGCAATTAGGCAGACAAATAGGCAGTTAGTCAGGCAGGTAATTAGGCAGGCAGTTAGGCAGGCAATAAGGGAGGTAATTAGGCAATCAAGCAATATGGCAGGCAATTAGGAAGTTAATTAGGCATGCAAATAGGCAGATAATTAGGCAGGCAATTAGGCATTTAATTAGAAAGGCAATTAGGCATTTAATTAGCAGGCAATAAAGCAGTTAATTAGGCAGTTAATTAGGCAGGCAATTAAGCAGTTGATTAGGCAGGCAATTAGGCAGGCAATTAGGCAGGCAATAAGGCAGAAAATTAGGCAGATAATTAGGCAGGCAATTAGGCATTTAATTAGCTGGCAATGAAGCAGTTAATTAGGCATTTAATTAGGCAGGCAATTAAGCAGTTAATTAGGCAGGCAGGCAATTTAGCAGGTAATTAGGCAGGCAATTAGGCAAGCAATTAGGCAGGCAATTAGGCAGGCAATTAGGCAGGCAATTAGTCAGATAATTAAGTGGGCAAATAGGCAGAAAATTTGGCAGGCAATTAGGCAGTTAATTAGGAAAGCAATTAGGCAGTCAATTAGGCAGGCAATTAGGCAGTCAATTAGGCAATCAATCAATATGGCAGGAATTTAGGCAGGTAATTAGGCAGGCAATTAGGCAGATAATTAGCAGGCAATAAGAAAGGTAATTAGGCAGGTAATTAGGCAGGCAATTAGGCAGGCAATAAGGCAGTTTATTAGGCAAGCAATTAGGCAGGCAATTAGGCAGACAATTAGGCAGGCAATTAGGCATTTAATTAGCAGGCAATGAAGCAGTTAATTAGGCAGTTAATTAGGCAGGCAATTAAGCAGTTAATTAGGCAGGCAGGCAATTTAGCAGGTAATTAGGCAGGCAATAAGGCAGTTGATTGGGTAAGCAATTAGTCAGGCAATTAGGCAGTCAATTAAACAGGCAAGCAATTAGGCACGCAATTAGGCAGTCAGGCAATTAGGCGGATAATTAGGCAGGCAGGGAATTGGACAGGCAAAATGACAGACAATTAAGCAGGCAATTAGGAAGGCAATTAAGCAGGCAATTAGACAATCAATAAGCAGGCAATTAGGCAATTAATTCGGCAGGCAATTAGGCATTTAATTAGGCAGTAAATTAGGCAGGCAAATAGGCAGGCAGTTAGGCAGTAATTAAGAAGGCAATTAGGCATTTACTTAGGCAGGCAATTAGGCATTTAATTAGCAGGCACTAAGCAGTTAATTAGGCAGTTAATTAGCAGGCAATTAAGCAGTTTATAAGCCAGGCAGGCAATTTAGCAGGTAATTAGGCAGGCAATTAGGCATTTAATAAGGCAGGCAATAAGTCAGGCAATTAAGCAGGCATTTAGACAGGTAGGCAATTTGGCAGGCAATTCGTTAGGCAATTAAGCAGGCAATTGGGCAGGCAATAAGGCAGTTAATTAGACAGGCAATTAAGCAGGCAAATAGGCAGGCAATTAGGCAGTTAATAAGTCAGGCAATTAGGTATGCAGTTGGGTAGGCAGTTAGGCAGGCAATAAGGCAGTTAATTAGGCAGGCAATTAGGCAGGCAATTAGGAAGGCAATAAGGCAGGCAAATAGGCAGGCATATTGACAGCCAATTAGGCAGGCAATTAGGAAGTTAATTAGGCAGATGATTAGGCAGGAAATTTGGCAGGCAATAAGGCAGGCAAATAGGCAGGCAACTAATTAGCCAGGCAATTAGGCAGGCAATTAGGCAAGCAATTAAGCAGGCAATTAGGCAATTAATTAGGCAAGCAATTAGGCAGGCAGGCAATTAGGCAGGCAGATAATAAGGGAGGCAATTAAGCAGGCAATTAGGCAGGCAATTAGGCAGGCAATTAAGCAGATAATTAAGCACATAATTAGGCAGGCAATAAGGCAGGCAATTAGGTAGTTAATTAGTCAAGCAAATAGGCAGGCAATTAGGCAGGCAATTAGGTAGTTAATTAGGCAGGCAATTATGCAGGTAATTAGGCAAGCAATTAGTTAGATAAATAGGCAGGCAATGAAGCAGTTAATTAGGCCCGCAATAAGGCAGGCAATTAATAATGTAATTAGGCAGGCAGGCAATTAGGCAGGCAATTAAGCAGTTAATTAGGCAAGCAGGCAATTGGGCAGGGAATAAGGCAGGCAATTAGATAGGCAGGCAATTTGGCAGGTAATAAGGCAGGCAATAAGGAAAGCAATTAAGCAGGCAATTAGGCAGGCAATTAGGCAGGTAATTAAGCAGATAATTAAGCACATAATTAGGCAGGCAATAAGGCAGGCAATTAGGTAGTTAATTAGTAAAGCAAATAGGCAGGCAATTAGGCAGGCAATTAGGTAGTTAATTAGGCAGGCAATTATGCAGGTAATTAGGCAAGCAATTAGTTAGATAAATAGGCAGGCAATGAAGCAGTTAATTAGGCCCGCAATAAGGCAGGCAATTAATAATGTAATTAGGCAGGCAATTAGGCAGGCAATTAAGCAGTTAATTAGGCAAGCAGGCAATTGGGCAGGGAATAAGGCAGGCAATTAGATAGGCAGGCAATTTGGCATGCAGGCAATAAGGCAGGCAATTAGGCAGTTAATTAGGCATGCAAATAGGCAGATAATTAGGCAGGCAATTAGGCATTTAATTAGGCAGGCAATTAGGCATTTAATTAGCAGGCAATAAATCAGTTAATTAGGCAGTTAATTAGGCAGGCAATTAAGCAGTTAATTAGGCAGGCAGGCAATTTAGCAGGTAATTAGGCAGGCAATTAGGCAGGAAATTAGGCAGGCAATTAGGCAGATAATAGAGCAGGCAATTAGGCAGAAAATTTGGCAGGCAATTAGGCGGGCAATTAGGCAGTCAATTAGGCAGGCAATTATGCAGTCCTTTAGTTAATCAAGCAATATGGCAGAAATTTAGGCAGGTAATTAGGCAGGCAAATAGGCAGATAATTAGGCAGGCAATAAGAAAGGTAATTCAGGAGGTAATTAGGCAGGCAATTAGGCAGGCAATAATGCAGTTTATTAGGCAGGCAATTAGGCAGGCAATTCGGCAGGCAATAAGGCAGTTAATTAGGCAAGCAATTAGGCAGGCAGATAATAAGGGAGGCAATTAAGCAGGCAATTAGGCAGTTAATTAGGCAGGCAATGAGGCAGGCAATTAGGCAGTTAATAAGTCAGGCAATTATGTAGGCAGTTGGGTAGGCAATTAGGCAGGCAATAAGGCAGTTAGTAAGTTAATTAGGCAGGCAATTAGACAGATGATTACGCAGGCAATTAGGCAGGCAATAAGGCAGTAAATTAGGCAGTTAATTAAGCAGGAAAATAGGCAGGCAATTAGGCAGTTAATAAGTCAGGCAATTATGTAGGCAGTTGGGTAGGCAATTAGGCAGGCAATAAGGCAGTTAGTAAGTTAATTAGGCAGGCAATTAGACAGATGATTACGCAGGCAATTAGGCAGGCAATAAGGCAGTAAATTAGGCAAGCAATTACGCAGCTAATTAGGCAGGCAATTAAGCAGGCAATTAAGCAGGCAATTAAGCATGCAATTAGGCAGTTAATTAGGCAAGCAATTAGGCAGGAAGGCACTTAGGCAGGCAATGAGGCAGACAATTAAGCAGTTAATTAAGCAGGCAGGCAATTTGGCAGGTAACTTTGCAGGCAATTAGGCAGGCAATGAGACAGGCAATTAGGCAGCTATTTAGGCAGTTATATGGATTTTGCAATTAAACAGTTAATTAAGCAAACAATTAGGCAGGCAATTAGGCAGGCAGGCAATTAGGCATGCAGGCAATTAGGCAGGTAGGCAATTAGGCAGTTAATAAGGAAGGCAAAAAGGCAGGCAATTGACAGGCAATTTGGCAGGCAATTAGGTAGGAATTTAGAAAGTTAATTAGGCAGTCAATAAGGCAGTCAATTAGGCAGTTAAGTAGGCAGGCCATTAGGCAGTTAATAAGGCAAGCAATTAGGCAGGCAATTAAGAAGGTAATTAGGCAAGCAATTAGGCAGGCAATTAGGAAGGCAGGCAATTAGGCAGGCAATTAAGAAGTTAATTAGGCAGGCAATTTGGCATGTAATAAGGCAGGCAATTAGGCAGGAAATTAGCTGGCAATTAGGCAGGCAATTAGGCAGTTTATAGGGCAGGCAATTAGGCAGTTAATTATGCAGGTAATTAGGCACTCAATTGGGCAGAGAATTAGGCAGGCAATAAGGCAGGCAGGCAATCAGGCAGGAAATTAGGCATCAATTAGGCAGGCAATTAGTTAGGCTATTAGGCAAGCAATTAGGCAGTCTATTAAACAGTCAGGTAATTAGGCACGCAATTAGGTAGGCAGGCAATTAGGCAGTTTATTAGACAGGCAGGCAATTAGGCAGGCAATTAGTCAGGCTATTAAGCAGGCAATTAGACAGGCAGACAATTAGGCAGGAAGGTTGTTAGTCAGGCAATTAGTCATGCAATTAAGCAGGCAATTAGATAGGCAGGCAATTTGGCAGGCAGGCAATTGGATAGGCAGGCAATTTGGCAGGCAATTAGGCAGACAAATAGGCAGTTAGTCAGGCAGGCAATTAGGCAGGCAATAAGGCAGGCACTTCGGCAGGTAATTAGGCAATCAAGAAATATGGCAGGCAATTAGGCAGTTAATTAGGCAGGCAAATAGGCAGATAATTAGGCAGAGAATAAGGCAGGCAATTAGGCAGGCAATTAGGCAGGCAATAAGGCAGATAATTAGGCAGAGAATAAGGCAGGCAATCAGGCAGGAAATTAGGCATCAATTAGGCAGGCAATTAGTTAGGCTATTAGGCAAGCAATTAGGCAGTCAATTAAACAGTCAGGTAATTAGTCACGCAATTAGGTAGGCAGGCAATTAGGCAGTTGATTAGACAGGCAGGCAATTAGGCAGGTAAATAAATTAGGCAGGATATTAGTCAGGCTATTAAGCAGGCAATTAGACAGGCAGACAATTAGGCAGGTAGGTAATTAGTCAGGCAATTAGGCAGGCAATTAAACAGGCAATTAGATAGGCAGGCAATTTGGCAGGCAGGCAATAAGGCAGGCAATTAGGCAAGCAATTAGGCAGACAAATAGGCAGTTAGTCAGGCAGGCAATTAGGCAGGCAATTAGGCAGGTAATTAGGCAATCAAGCAATATGGCATGCCATTAGGCAGTTAATTAGGCAAGCAATTAGGCAGGAAATTAGGCAGGCAATTAGGCAGGTTATTAGGCAAGCAATTAGGCAGGCAATTAGGTAGGCAGGCAATTAGGCAGGCAGGCAATTAGGCAGGAAATTAAGAAGTAAATTAAGCAGGCAGGCAATTTGGCATGTAATAAGGAAGGCAATTAGGCACGCAATTAGGCAGGCAATTAGGCAGGCAATTAGGCAGTCAATAACACAGTCAGGCAATTAGGCACGCAATTAGGTAGGCAGGCAATTAGGCAGTTAATTAGACAGGCAGTCAATTAAGCAGGTAAATAAATAAGGCAAGTAATTAGTCAAGCTATTAAGCAGGCAATTAGACAGGCAGACAATTAGGCAGGTAGGTAATTAGTCAGGCAATTAGGCAGGCAATTAAGCAGGCAATTAGATAGGCAGGCATATTGGCAGGCAATAATGCAGGCAATTAGGCAAGCAATTAGGCAGTTAATTAGGCAGGCAATTAGGCAGGCAATGAAGCAGGCAATTAGGCAGTTAATTAGGCAGGCAATTAGGCAGGCAATGAGGCAGGCAATTAGGCAGATAATTCGGCAGGCAAGTGGGCTGGCAATTAGGCATGCAATTAGGCAGATAATTAGGCAGGCAATTAGGCATTTAATTAGCAGGCAATAAAGCAGTTAATTAGGCAGTTAATTAGGCAGGCAATTAAGCAGTTAATTAGGCGGGCAATTTAGAAGGCAATTAGGCAGGCAATTAGGCAGGCAATAAGGCAGGAAATTAGGCAGATAATTAGGCAGGCAATTAGGCATTTAATTAGCAGGCAATAAATCAGCTAATTAGGCAGGAAATTAGGCAGTTAATTAGGCAGGCAATTAGGCAGATGATTACGCAGGCAATTAGACAGGCAATAAAGCAGTTAATTAAAGGCAGGCAATTTGGCAGGTAATTTGGCAGGCAATGAGGCAGGCAATTAGGTAGGTAATTAGAAAGGCAATTAGGCAGTTCATTAGGCAGGCAGGTAATTTAGCAGGTAATTAGGCAGGCAATTAGGCAAGCAATTAGTCAGGCAATAAGGCAGGCAATTAGGCAGGCAATTAGGCAGGCAATTAGTCAGATAATTAAGTGGGCAATTAGGCAGAAAATTTGGCAGGCAATTAGGCAGTTAATTAGGCAAGCAATTGGGCAGTCAATTAGGCAGGCAATTAGGCAGTCAATTAGGCAATCAAGCAATATGGCAGGCATTTAGGCAGGTAATTAGGCAGGCAAATAGGCAGATAATTAGCAGGCAATAAGAAAAGTAATTAGCCAGGCAATTAGGCAGGCAATAAGGCAGTTTATTAGGCAAGCAATTAGGCAGGCAATTAGGCAGACAATTAGGCAGGCAATTAGGCATTTAATTAGCAGGCAATGAAGCAGTTAATTAGGCAGTTAATTAGGCAGGCAATTAAGCAGTTAATTAGGCAGGCAGGCAATTTAGCAGGTAATTAGGCAGGCAATAAGGCAGTTGATTGGGTAAGCAATTAGGCAGGCAATTAGGCAGTCAATTTAACAGGCAAGCAATTAGGCACGCAATTAGGTAGGCAGGCAATTAGGCAGTCACGCAATTAGGCAGTCAGGCAATTAGGCGTTTAATTAGGCAGGCAGGGAATTGGACCGGCAAAATGCCAGACAATTAAGCAGGAAATTAGGAAGGCAATTATGCAGGCAATAAGCCAATCAATAAGCAGGCAATTAGGCAATTAATTCGGCAGGCAATTAGGCATTTAATTAGGCAGTAAATTAGGCAGGCAAATAGGCAGGCAGTTAGGCAGTAATTAAGAAGGCAATTAGGCATTTACTTAGGCAGGCAATTAGGCATTTAATTAGCAGGCAATAAAGCAGTTAATTAGGCAGTTTTCAGGCAGGCAATTAAGCAGTTTATAAGCCAGGCAGGTAATTTAGCAGGTAATTAGGCAGGCAATTAGGCAGTTAATAAGGCAGGCAATTAGGCAGAAAATTTGGAAGCAATTAGGCAGGCAATTAGGCTGGCAATAAGGCAGGCAATTGGGCAGTTAATTAGGTAGGCTATTAGGCAATCAAGCAATATGGCAGGCAATTAAGCAGTGAATTAGGCAGGCAAATAGGCAGATAATTAGGCAGGCAAAAAGTCAGGCAATTAAGCAGGCATTTAGACAGGTAGGCAATTTGGCAGGCAATTCGGTAGGCAATTAAGCAGGCAATTGGGCAGGCAATAAGGCAGTTAATTAGACAGGCAATTAAGCAGGCAAATAGGCAGGCAATTAGGCATTTAATAAGTCAGGCAATTAGGTAGGCAGTTGGGTAGGCAGTTAGGCATGCAATAAGGCAGTTAATTAGGCAGGAAATTAGGCAGGCAATTAGGAAGGCAATAAGGCAGGCAAATAGGCAGGCATATTGACAGCCAATTAGGCAGGCAATTAGGAAGTTAATTAGGCAGATGATTAGGCAGGATATTTGGCAGGCAATAAGGCAGGCAAATAGGCAGGCAACCAATTAGCCAGGCAATTAGGCAGGCAATTAAGCAGGCAATTAGGCAATTAATTAGGCAAGCAATTAGGCAGGCAGGCAATTAGGCAGGCAGATAATAAGGGAGGCAATTAAGCAGTTAATTAGGCAGGCATGCAATTTGGCAGGTAATAAATCAGGCAATAAGGAAAGCAATTAAGCAGGAAATTAGGCAGGCAATTAAGCAGATAATTAAGCACATAATTAGGCAGGCAATAAGGCAGGCAATTAGGTAGTTAATTAGTCAAGCAAATAGGCAGGCAATTAGGCAGGCAATTAGGTAGTTAATTAGGCAGGCAATTATGCAGGTAATTAGGCAAGCAATTAGTTAGATAAATAGGCAGGAAATGAAGCAGTTAATTAGGCCCGCAATAAGGCAGGCAATTAATAATGTAATTAGGCAGGCAGGCAATTAGGCAGGCAATTAAGCAGTTAATTAGGCAAGCAGGCAATTGGGCAGGTAATAAGGCAGGCAATTAGATAGGCAGGCAATTTGGCATGCAGGCAATAAGGCAGGCAATTAGGCAGTTAATTAGGCAGGCAATTAAGCAGGGAATAAGGCAGTTAATTAGGCAGGCACTTAGGCAGATGATTACGTAGGCAATTAGGCAGGCAATAAGGCAGTTAATTAGGCAAGCAATTACGCAGCTAATTAGGCAGGCAATTAGGCAGTTAATTAGGCAGGCAGGCAATTTGGCAAGTAATTTTGCAGGCAATTAGGCAGGCAATTAGACAGGCAATTAGGCAGCTATTTAGGCAGTTAATTGGACCTTGCAATTAGGCAGTTTATTAAGCAGGCAATTAGGCAGGCAATTAGGCAGGTAGGCAATTAATCAGTTAATAAGGAAGGCTAAAAGGCAGGCAATTAGGCAGGCAATTAGGCAGGCATATAAACAGTTAATTAGGCAGTCAATTAGGCAGTTAATTATGCATGCCATTAGGCAGTTAATTAGGCAAGCAATTAGGCAGAAAATTAGGCAAACAATTTAGCAGGTTATTAGGCAAGCAATTAGGCAGGCAATTAGGAAGGCAGGCAATTAGGCAGGTTATTAGGCAAGCAATTAGGCAGGCAACTAGAAAGGCAGGCAATTAGGCAGGCAATTAGGCAGGCAATTATGGAGTTAATTAGGCAGGCAGGCAATTTGGCATGTAATAAGGCAGGCAATTAGGCAGGCAATTAGGCAGACAATTAGGCAGTCAATTAAACAGTCAGGCAATTAGGTACGCAATTGGGTAGGCAGGCAATTAGGCAGTTAATTAGACAGGCAGGCAATTAGGCAGGTAAATAAATTAGGCAGGCAATTAGTCAGGCTATTAAGCAGGCAATTAGACAGGCAGACAATTAGGCAGCAAGGTAATTAGTCAGGCAATTAGGCAGGCAATTAAGCAGGAAATTAGGCAGTTAATTAGGCAAGCAATTAGGTAGGCAGGCAATTAGGCAGGCAGGTAATTAGGCGGGCAATTAAGCAGTTAATTAGGTAGGCAAGTAATTTGGCAGGTAACTAGGCAGGCAATAAGGTAAGCAATTAAGCAGGCAATTAGGCAGGCAATTAGGCAGGCAATTAGGCAGGCAATAAGGCAGGCAATTTGGCAGTTAATTAGGCAGTTAATTAGGCAGGTAATAAGGCAGATAATTAGGCAGGCAATTGGGCAGGCAATTAGGCATGCAAGTAGGCAGATAATTAGGCAGGTAATAAGGCAGATAATTAGGCAGGCAATTGGGCAGGCAATTAGGCATGCAATTAGGCAGATAATTAGGCAGTTAATTAGGCCCGCAATTAGGCAGTTAATTAAGCCCGCAATTAGGCAGGCAATTAAGCAGTTAATTAGGCAAGCAGCAATTTGACAGGTAATTAGGCAGGCAATTAGGCAGGTAATTATGCAGGTAATTAGGCAGTTAATTAGGCAGGCAATTAGGCAGTTAATTAGGCAGGCAATTAGGCAGGCTAATAGGTAGTTTATTTGGCAAGCAATAAGGCAGGCAATTAGGCAGAAAATTAGGCAGGCAATTAAGCAGGAAATTAGGCAGTTAATTAGGCAAGCAATTAGGTAGGCAGGCAATTAGGCAGGCAGGTAATTAGGCAGGCAATTAAGCAGGCAAATAGGTAGTTTATTTGGCAAGCAATAAGGCAGGCAATTAGGCAGAAAATTAGGCAGGCAATTAAGCAGGAAATTAGGTAGTTAATTAGGCAAGCAATTAGGTAGGCAGGCAATTAGGCAGGCAGGTAATTAGGCAGGCAATTAAGCAGTTAATTAGGTAGGCAAGCAATTTGGCAGGTAACTAGGCAGGCAATAAGGTAAGCAATTAAGCAGGCAATTAGGCAGGCAATTAGGCAGGCAATTAGGCAGGCAATAAGGCAGGCAATTTGGCAGTTAATTAGGCAGTTAATTAGGCAGGTAATAAGGCAGATAATTAGGCAGGCAATTGGGCAGGCAATTAGGCATGCAATTAGGCAGATAATTAGGCAGGTAATAAGGCAGATAATTAGGCAGGCAATTAAGCAGTTAATTAGGCAGGCAATTAGGCAGGCAATAAGGCAGGCAATTGGGTAGTTAATTGGGCAGCCAATTAGACAGATAATTAGGCAGGCAATTGGGTAGGAAATTATGTAGTTTATTAGGCAAGCAATAAGGCAGGCAATTAGGCAGAAAATTAGGCAGGCAATTGAGCAGGCAATTAGGCAGTTAATTAGGCAAGCAATTGGGTAGGCAGGCAATTGGGCAGGCAGGTAATTAGGCAGGCAATTAAGCAGTTAATTAGGTAGGCAGGCAATTTGGCAGGTAACTAGGCAGGCAATAAGGTAAGCAATTAAGCAGGCAATTAGGCAGGCAATTAGGCAGGCAATTAAGCAGTTAATTAGGCAGGCAATTAGGCAGGCAATAAGGCAGGCAATTAGGTAGTTAATTGGGCAGGCAATTAGACAGATAATTAGCAGGCTATTGGGTAAGCAATTAGGCAAGCAATTAGGCAGATAATTAGGCAGGCGATAAAGCAGTTAATTAGGCAGTTAAATAGGCATACAATTAGGCAGTTAATTAGGCAGGCAATAATCAGGCAATTAGGCAGCGAATTAGGCAGTTAATTAGGCAAGCAATTAGGCAGGCTATTTGGCAGTTAATTAGGCAGGCAATTAGGCAGATAGTTAGGCAGGCAATAAGTCAGTTAATTAGGCCCGCAATTAGGCAGGCAATTAAGCAGGTTATTAAGGCAGGCAGGTAATAAGGCAGCAATAAGGCAGTTAATTAGGTAGGCAATTAGGCAGTTAATTAGGCAAGCAATTAGGCAGGCAATTAGGTAGTTTATTAGGCAAGCAGTTAGGCAGACAATTAGGCAGGCAATAAGGTAGGCAATTAGGCAGTTAATTAGGCAAGCAATTAGGCAGTTAATTAGGCAGGCAATGAAGCAGGCAGTTAGGCAGTTAATTTGGCAGGCAATTAAGCAGTTAATTAAGGCAGGCAATTAAGAAGGGAATAAGGCAGTTAATTAGGCAGGCAATTAGGCAGATAGTTAGGCAGGCTATAAGGCAGTTAATTAGGCAAGCAATTAGGAAGGCAATTAGGCAGTTAGTTAGGCAGGCAATTAGGCAGGCAATGAGGCAGGCAATCAGGCAGTTAATTAGGAAGGCAATTAAACAGTTAATTAGGCAGGCAATTAAGCAGTTAATAAGACAGGCTTATAGGCAGGCAAATAGGCAGTCAATTAGGCAGGCAATTAGGAAGGATAATAGCCAGTTAATTAAGCAGGCAATTAGACAGTTAATGAGGCAGGCAGGCAATTAGGAAGGCAATTAAGCAGGCAATTAACCAGGTAGGCAGGCAATTAGGCAGGCAGCTAGGCAGGCAATTAGGCAGGCAATTAGGCAGTTAATTAGGCAGGCAATAAGGCAGGCAATTAGGCAGTTAATTAGGCAGGCAAATAGTTAGTTTATTAGGAAGGCAATTAGGCAGGCAATTAGGCAGTTAATTAAGCAGGCAATTAGGCAGTTAATTAGGCAGGCAATTAGGCAGTAAACTAGGGAAGCAATTAGGCAGGCAGGCAATTATGCATGCAATTAAGCAATAAATTAGGCAGGCAGGCAATTTGGCAGGTAATTAGGGAGACAATTAGGCAGGTAATTAGGCAGGCAATTAGCATACCTTTAGGCAGTTAATTAGGCAGGCAATTATGCAGGCAAAAAGGCAGGCAATTAGGCAGTTAATATGGCAGGCATTTAGGCAGGCAATAGAGCAAACAATTAGGCAGGCAATAAGACAGTTAATTAGGCAATCAATTAGGCAGGTAATTAGGCAGTTAATTAGGCAAGCAAATAGGCAGATAATTAGGCAAGCAATTAGGCAAGAACTAAGGCAGATAATTAGGCAGGCAATTAGGCAGTTAATAAGGCCCGCAATAAGGAAGGCAATTAAGAAGGCAGGCAATTAGGCAGGCAATTAAGCAGTTAATTAGGCAGGCAGACAATTTGGCAGGTAATTAGGCAGGCCATTAGCAGGCCATTAGGCAGCCAATTAGGCTGTTAATTAGGCAGGCAATTAGGCAGGCAATTAGGCAATTTATTACGCAGGCAATTGGGCAGGCCATTAGGTAGTTTATTAGGCAAGCAATAAGGCAGGCAATTAGGCAGACAATTATGCAGGCAATTAGGCAGTTAATTAGCAAGCAATTAGGCAGCTAGGCAATTAGGCAGGCAGGTAAAAAAGCAGGCAATTAAGCAGTTAATTAGGCAGGCAAGCAATTTGGCAGGTAATTAGGCAGGCAATAAGGTAAGCAATTAAGCAGGCAATTAGGCAGGCAATTAGGCAGGCAAGTAGGCAGGCAATTGAGCAGATAATTAAGCAGATAATTAGGCAGGCAATAAGGCAGGCAATTAGGCAGTTAATTAGGCAAGCAAATAGGCAGGCAATTAGGTAGTTAATTAGGCAGGTAATTAGGCAAGCAATTAGTTAGATAGATAGGCAGGCAATAAAACAGTTAATTAGGCCCGCAATAAGGCAGGCAATAAAAAATGTAATTAGGCAGGCAATTAGGCAGGCAATTAAGCAGTTAATTAGGCAAGCAGGCAATTTGGCAGGTAATAAGGCAGGCAATTAGGCAGGCAATTAGGCAGGAAATTAGGCAGGCAATAAGGCAGGCAATTAGGCAGGCAGGCAATTAGGCATGCAATTAAGAAGTTAATTAGGCAGGCAGGCAATTTGGCATGTAATAAGGGAGGCAATTAGGCAGGAAATTAGGCAGTCAATTAAACAGTCTGGCAATTAGGTACGCAATTAGGTAGGCAAGCAATTAGGCAGTTAATTAGACAGGCAGGCAATTAGGTAGGTAAAGAAATTAGGCAGGCAATTAGTCAGGCTATTAAGCAGGCAATTAGACAGGCAGACAATTAGGCAGGTAGGTAATTAGTCAGGCAATTAGGCAGGAAATTAAGCAGACAATTAGATAGGCAGGCAATTTGGCAGGCAGGCAATAATGCAGGCAATTAGGCAAGCAATTAGGCAGGCAATTAGGCAGGCAATGAAGCAGGCAATTAAAAAGTTAATTAGGCAGGCAATTAGCAGGCAATTAGGCAGTTAATTAGGCAGGCAATTAGGCAGATATATGGCAGGCAATTGGGCAGGCAATTAGGCATGCAATTAGGCAGATAATAAGTCAGGCAATTAGGCAGTTAATTAGAACCGCAATTAGGCAGGCAATTAGGTGGCACGGCAGGTAGGTAATTAATCAGGCAATTAGGCAGGCAATTAGGCAGGCAAGTAGGCAGGCAATTGAGCAGATAATTAAGCAGATAATTAGGCAGGCAATAAGGCAGGCAATTAGGCAGTTAATTAGGCAAGCAAATAGGCAGGCAATTAGGTAGTTAATTAGGCAGGCAATTATGCAGGTAATTAGGCAAGCAATTAGTTAGATAGATAGGCAGGCAATAAAACAGTTATTTAGGCCCGCAATAAGGCAGGCAATAAAAAATGTAATTAGGCAGGCAATTAGGCAGGCAATTAAGCAGTTAATTAGGCAAGCAGGCAATTTGGCAGGTAATAAGGCAGGCAATTAGGCAGGAAATTAGGCAGGCAATTAGGCAGGCAATTAGGCAGTTAATTTAGCAGGCAATTAGGCAGGCAATTAGGCAGTTAATTAGGCAGGGAATTAGGCATTTAATTAAGCAGGCAATTAGGCAGATGATTACGCAGGCAATTAGAATGGAAATAAAGCAGTTAATTAGGCTGGCAGGCAATTTGGCAGGTAATTTGGCAGGCAATGAGGCAGGCAATTAGGCAGGCAATTAGATAGGCAGGCAATTTAGCAGGCTGGCAATAAGGCAGGAAATTAAGCAGTTTATTAGGCAGGCAATTTGGCAGGTAATTTGGCAGGCAATTAAGCAGTTAATTAGGCATGCAAATAGGCAGATAATTAGGCAGGCAATAAGGGACGGCAATTAGGCAGGCAATAAGGCAGTTAATTGGGCAAGCAATTAGGCAGTCAATAAAACAGGCAGGCAATTAGGCATGTAATTAGGTAGGCAGGCAACTAGGCACATAATTAGGCATGGAGGGAATTTGGCAGGCAATAAGGCAGTCAATAAGGCAGGCAATTAGGAAGGCAATTAAGCAGGCAATTAAACAAGCAATTAGGATGTCAATTAGGCAAATAATTAGGCAGGCAATTAGGCAGTTAATAAGGCAGAAAATTAGGCAGGCAAATAGGCAGGCAGTTAGGCAGTTAATTAAGCTGACAATTAGGCAGGCAATTAGGCAGGCAATTAGGCAATCAAGCAATATGGCAGGCATTTAGGCAGGTATTAGGCAGGCAATTAAGCAGGCAATTAGGCAGTTAATTAGGCAAGCAATTAGGCAGGCAAATAGGCAGGTAATTAGGGAGGCAATTAAGCAGTTAATTAGGCACGCAAGCAATTTGGCAGATAATTAGGCAGGCAGGTAATTAGGGAGGCAATTAAGTAGTTAATTAGGCAGGCAAGCAATTTGGCAGGTAATTAGGCAGGCAATAAGGTAAGCAATTAAGCAGGAAATTAGGCAGGCAATTAGGCAGGCAATTAAGCAGTTAATTAGGAAGGCTATTAGGCAGGCAATTAGGCAGTTATTAGGCAGTAAATTAAGCAGGTGATTAGGCAGGCAGGCAATTAGGCAGGCAGGTAATTAGGCAGGCATGCAATTAGGCAGGTATGCAATAAGGCAGGCAATAAGTCAGGCAATAAGCAGGCATTTAGACAGGTAGGCAATTTGGCAGGCGATTCGGTAGGCAATTAAGCAGGAAATTGGGCAGGCAATAAGGCAGTTAATTAGACAGGCAATTAAGCAGGCAAATAGGCAGGCAATTAGGCAGTTAATAAGTCAGGCAGTTAGTTAGGCAGTTGGGTAGGATATTAGGCAGGCAATAAGGCAGTTAATTAGGCAGGCAATTAGACAGGCAATTAGGAAGGCAATAAGGCAGGCAACCAATTAGCCAGGCAATTAGGCAGGCAATTAGGCAGTTAATTAGGCAGGCAATGAAGCAAGCAATTAGGCAGTTAATTAGGCAGGCAATTAGGCAGTTAATTCGGCAGGCAATTAAGCAGGGAATAAGGCAGTTGATTAGGCAGGCAATTAGGCAGATGATTACGCAGGCAATTAGGCAGGCAATAAGGCAGGCAATTAGGCAGGCAATAAGGCAGTTAATTGGGCAAGCAATTAGGCAGTCAATAAAATAGGCAGGCAATTAGGCAAGTAATTAGGTAGGCAGGCAACTAGGCACATAATTAGGCATGAAGGGAATTTGGCAGGCAATAAGGCAGTCAATAAGGCAGGCAATTAGGAAGGCAATTAAGCAGGCAATTAAACAAGCAATTAGGATGTCAATTAGGCAAATAATTAGGCAGGCAATAAGGCAGTTAATAAGGCAGAAAATTAGGCAGGCAAATAGGCAGGCAGTTAGGCAGTTAATTAAGCTGACAATTAGGCAGGCAATTAGGCAGGCAATTAGGCAATCAAGCAATATGGCAGACATTTAGGCAGGTATTAGGCAGGCAATTAAGCAGGCAATTAGGCAGTTAATTAGGCAAGCAATTAGGCAGGCAAATAGGCAGGTAATTAGGGAGGCAATTAAGCAGTTAATTAGGCACGCAAGCAATTTGGCAGATAATTAGGCAGGCAGGTTATTAGGGAGGCAATTAAGTAGTTAATTAGGCAGGCAAGCAATTTGGCAGGTAATTAGGCAGGCAATAAGGTAAGCAATTAAGCAGGAAATTAGGCAGGCAATTAGCAGGCAATTAAGCAGTTAATAAGGAAGGCTATTAGGCAGGCAATTAGGCAGTTATTAGGCAGTAAATTAAGCAGGTGATTAGGCAGGCAGGCAATTAGGCAGGCAGGTAATTAGGCAGGCATGCAATTAGGCAGGTATGCAATAAGGCAGGCAATAAGTCAGGCAAAAAGCAGGCATTTAGACAGGTAGGCAATTTGGCAGGCGATTCGGTAGGCAATTAAGCAGGAAATTGGGCAGGCAATAAGGCAGTTAATTAGACAGGCAATTAAGCAGGCAAATAGGCAGGCAATTAGGCAGTTAATAAGTCAGGCAGTTAGTTAGGCAGTTGGGTAGGATATTAGGCAGGCAATAAGGCAGTTAATTAGGCAGGCAATTAGACAGGCAATTAGGAAGGCAATAAGGCAGGCAACCAATTAGCCAGGCAATTAGGCAGGCAATTAGGCAGTTAATTAGGCAGGCAATGAAGCAAGCAATTAGGCAGTTAATTAGGCAGGCAATTAAGCAGTTAATTCGGCAGGCAATTAAGCAGGGAATAAGGCAGTTGATTAGGCAGGCAATTAGGCAGATGATTACGCAGGCAATTAGGCAGGCAATAAGGCAGGCAATTAGGCAGGCAATAAGGCAGGCAATTAGGCAGGCAATAAGGCAGTTAATTGGGCAAGCAATTAGGCAGTCAATAAAACAGGCAGGCAATTAGGCATGTAATTAGGTAGGCAGGCAACTAGGCACATAATTAGGCATGGAGGGAATTTGGCAGGCAATAAGGCAGTCAATAAGGCAGGCAATTAGGAAGGCAATTAAGCAGGCAATTAAACAAGCAATTAGGATGTCAATTAGGCAAATAATTAGGCAGGCAATTAGGCAGTTAATAAGGCAGAAAATTAGGCAGGCAAATAGGCAGGCAGTTAGGCAGTTAATTAAGCTGACAATTAGGCAGGCAATTAGGAAGGCAATTAGGCAATCAAGCAATATGGCAGACATTTAGGCAGGTATTAGGCAGGCAATTAAGCAGGCAATTAGGCAGTTAATTAGGCAAGCAATTAGGCAGGCAAATAGGCAGGTAATTAGGGAGGCAATTAAGCAGTTAATTAGGCACGCAAGCAATTTGGCAGATAATTAGGCAGGCAGGTAATTAGGGAGGCAATTAAGTAGTTAATTAGGCAGGCAAGCAATTTGGCAGGTAATTAGGCAGGCAATAAGGTAAGCAATTAAGCA
>NW_026963077.1:0-10000 GCF_032445375.1 Bacillus rossius redtenbacheri | reverse complement strand
CGCGACTAACCCCTTTGAAACTTGTCTCTCAGGGAGCTGCGATCCATCAAACATTTCATTGTTAACAGAGGGGAACCATTACTTGGTTAAGACGATAGGACACGCGTTCCCCACCATTTCGCATCCAATCGAATTGCCGCACAAGAGCTCGTTACCTGAGAAAGGTATAGCATTGGCTCGCAGCTAGTGTATTGCAGTTCAGACAGATAGGCCACTTTAGATAGTTCTTAGTGTTCACAGTTATCACCAAGACTAGACCCATATGGATTTAATTCTTCAAGGAGCAGCGGTCCACCAATAAGAGAGATGAAGACATGTTTTCGGATGGCCACAACGCCCCCTCGCCACCCAAATGTGCATGTTTTAAGTGTACATTGGGAGTCGACGGAACATCGGGAGTCCGCTTGCTTTCTCCGGATCAGCTGCCACCCCCCTGATCTACCAGATAGACAAGAACATGTCTTCTCCACCAATCTCATCCACCGAAGCTCCGATCATGGCTTCTTCTACCTTTATACTGATATACCCCCACGGAGCAACATGCGGGCAAGGGAACTCTTGCTACCCTTCAGTAAAGCAGGTATCTCTTATAGATGGTGACTGCACCTTGGCCAGGATTGAAGACCGCGACTAACCCCTTTGAAACTTGTCTCTCAGGGAGCTGCGATCCATCAAACATTTCATTGTTAACAGAGGGGAACCATTACTTGGTTAAGACGATAGGACACGCGTTCCCCACCATTTCGCATCCAATCGAATTGCCGCACAAGAGCTCGTTACCTAAGAAAGGTATAGCATTGGCTCGCAGCTAGTGTATTGCAGTTCAGACAGATAGGCCACTTTAGATAGTTCTTAGTGTTCACAGTTATCACCAAGACTAGACCCATATGGAATTAATTCTTCAAGGAGCAGCGGTCCACCAATAAGAGAGATGAAGACATGTTTTCGGATGGCCACAACGCCCCCTCGCCACCCAAATGTGCATGTTTCAAGTGTACATTGGGAGTCGACGGAACATCGGGAGTCCGCTTGCTTTCTCCGGATCAGCTGCCACCCCCCTGATCTACCAGATAGACAAGAACATGTCTTCTCCGCCAATCTCATCCACCGAAGCTCCGATCATGGCTTCTTCTACCTTTATACTGATATACCCCCACGGAGCAACATGCGGGCAAGGGAACTCTTGCTACCCTTCAGTAAAGCAGGTATCTCTTATAGATGGTGACTGCACCTTGGCCAGGATTGAAGACCGCGACTAACCCCTTTGAAACTTGTCTCTCAGGGAGCTGCGATCCATCAAACATTTCATTGTTAACAGAGGGGAACCATTACTTGGTTAAGACGACCGGACACGCGTTCCCCACCATTTCGCATCCAATCGAATCGCCGCACAAGAGCTCGTTACCTGAGAAAGGTATAGCATTGGCTCGCAGCTTGTGTATTGCAGTTCAGACAGATAGGCCACTTTAGATAGTTCTTCGTGTTCACAGTTAAGACCACGGCTAGACCCATATGGAATTAATTCTTCAAGGAGCAGCGGTACACCAAGCATTTCATTGTGTACTAGAAAGCACCTCTACCATGTAACAAACATACGACCACCAAATTTCTGCTTACTTCCCCCAGCGGATAGTATTTGCTAGTATCATCCACAAAGTAAATCAATTTTTTCAATGTACCGCTTCTTGGGGGAACTGGGCATGAATCAATCAAGCATTTTGAGGTAGCATGTCCGCTTCACCGCGAGGTGCTCTGAATACCATTATACATTCTTTTTCATCATCCACTTTCAGACCACTACAAGACCCATACTGAATTAATTCCTCAAGGAGCTGCAGTCCACAAAACATTTTACTGTGTACTAGAGGGCACCTCCACCATGTAACAGAAAACATACAACCTTCTTAATTTAATTCTGCATTGTTTCCCAGACGATTTGTTAGCCATACAACAGTACCATCCACAGTAATTCACCTCTTTGAAATCCAATGCATTGTAGAGAAACTGAGGTGGTAGCATTCAAACCGTTCTGTAATGTTAATTCTGCTTCATAGAAAGGTGCTACAGGTTCCACAATAATTAATTGGATATTTTTGCAATATATATAGGGCGAGAAAACTCGGGGGGACTCCCTTTTCATTTATGTACATATTCTTTCCATATTGCAAATAATTCCAATTTTTCCCGATTGCATGTCCCCCTAATATACCCAAAATGGGCCTATCGATGGGTTCACAAAGGTACCCAAAATATGAGATTTTGACTGAAAGAGGCTGGCTAACTTCCGGGAACATGATCATAGGAAATAGGTCAAAATCCCGAATCGCAGTTGTTTACGAACAACCACGAACGGAGACTTAAAATAACCTATAAGGCTGGAATTCATGGGGCCTGTATAACAGGCATTTACACAGACTCTCGGGAGGGAGGGCTCTGTGGCCGGGAGAATTTTCTGGCTCCCCGCCCGAAACTTTTCAGAGTCCCTAATGCCTGCTTGAATGTGAATAAGCAGAGCCCGGTAGCTGATATTTTGCCGGGGTGTGGAGGCCCCGGTCGCCGCCAAATTCCTCTGGTCACAGCTTGTGTTAATACACATGTTAATTTTACATGCAAACCACCAATGACAATTTTCCTCGGCCGCGGAGGCCTCGGTCGCCGCCAGAATTTTCTGGTTCCCGCTCAATATATTGCAGAGTCCTGCAGGCCTGCTTCTGTAGGAATATGCAGAGCCCGGTAGCTGATATTTTGCCGGGGTGAGGAGGCCTCGGTCGCCGCCAAATTCCTCTCATCCCAGCTTGTGTTAATACACATGTTAATTTTACATGCAAAACCACCAATTACCATTTCCTCGGCCGCGGAGGCCTCGGTCGCCGGGAGATTTTCCTGGCTCCCCGCTCAATATACTGCACAGTCCCGCAGGCCTGTCTCCAGTGGAATACACACAGTCCGAGAGCCGAAAATTTGCCGGGGTGTGGAGGCCTCGGTCGCCAACAGATTGCCATAGGCTCTGGCTGCAATATTTACCGTGTATTTTTTCCCTCCAGAGACACCACTACACCCTATATAACCCAAAATGGGCCTTGACGCGTGTACACGCGGAGCCCGAGCGCCGAGAGTTCTCCCGGCCGCGGAGGCCTCGGTCGCCGGGAGAATTTCAACGGCCCCTGCTCGAAATTTTTCTAAGTCCAGAATGCCTGCTTCTCCCAGCCTGTGTTAATACACATGTTAATTTAACATGTAAAATCACCAAGGACCATTTCCTCGGCCGCGGAGGCCTCGGTCACCGCCAGAATTTTCTGGCTGCCCGCTCCCCATGGGTAGACGCGCTGCCCAAGCGCCGAGAGTTCTCCCGGCCGCGGAGGCCTCGGTCGCCGGGAGAATTTCTCCGGCCCCTGCTCGAAATTTTTCAAAGTCCAGAATGCCTGCTTCTCCCAGCATGTGTTAATACACATGTTAATTTAACATGTAATATTACCAATGACCTTTTCCTCGGCCGCGGAGGCCTCGGTCGCCGCCAGAATTTTCTGGCTGCCCGCTCCCCATGGGTAGACGCGGAGCCCGAGCGCCGAGAGTTCTCCCGGCCGCGGAGGCCTCGGTCGCCGGGAGAATTTCTCCGGCCCCTGCTCGAAATTTTTCAAAGTCCAGAATGCCTAGTTCTCCCAGCCTGTGTTAATACACATGTTAATTTAACATGTAAAATTACCAAGGATTATTATCCCGGCCGCAGAGGCCTCGGTCGCCGCCAGAAATTTCTGGCTCCCCGCTCAATGTATTGCAGAGTCCCGCAGGCTTGCTTCTCCAAGCCTGTGTTAATACACATGTTAATTTAACATGTAAAATTACAGAGGATTATTTCCCCGGCCGCGGAGGCCTCGGTCGCCGCCAGAATTTTCTGGCTGCCCGCTCAATGTATTGCAGAGTCCCGCAGGCTTGCTTCTCCAAGCCTGTGTTAATACACATGTTAATTTAACATGCAAAATCACCAATGACAAATTCCTCGGCCGCGGAGGCCTCGATCGCCGGGAAAATGTTCTGGCTCCCTGCTCGAATTTTTTTTCTAAGTCCCGATTCGCTATTACAGGCTGGCGCACGGAGTCCGAGGGGCGTAAATATGCCGGGTAGTGGTGCCTTCCGTCGCCGAGACATTTTACAATTGCCTGGGAGCAGTATTTAACATGTTAATTTTTTCCCCTCGTGACACCACTACCCCCTATATAACGCAAAATGGGCCTTGCCAAGGGGGCGCGCAACGCCCGAGCGCGGGCGTTTTTCCCGGCCGCCGAGACCTCCATCGCCGGGAGAATGTCTTCAGCTATTTGCTAGATTTCCCGATTCGCCCCGCACGACAAACAACCACGAACGAGGTGGTTTTCGAGAGTTCTCCCGGCCGCGGAGGCCTCGGTCGCAGGGAGAATTTCCCTGGCCCCTGCTCGAAATTTTTCTAAGTCCAGAATGCCTGCATCTCCCAGCCTGTGTTAAAACACATGTTAATTTAACATGTAAAATTACCAATGACCATTTCCTCGGCCGCAGAGGCCTCGGTCGCAGCCAGAATTTTCTGGCTCCCTGCTCAATATATTGCAGAGTCCCGCATGCTTGCTTCTCCAAGCCTGTGTTAATACACATGTTAATTTAACATGTAAAATTACCGAGGATTATTTCCCCGGCCGCGGAGGCCTCGGTCGCCGCCAGAAATTTCTGGCTCCCCGCTCAATATATTGCAGCGACCCGCAGGCTTGCTTCTCCCAGCCTGTGTTAATACACATGTTAATTTAACATGTAAAATCACCAAGGACCATTTCCTCGGCCGCGGAGGCCTCGGTCGCCGCCAGAATTTTCTGGCTGCCCGCTCCCCATGTGTAGACGCGGAGCCCGAGCGCCGAGAGTTCTCCCGGCCGCGGAGGCCTCGTAGCCGGGAGAATTTCTCGGGCCCCTGCTCGAAATTTTTCTAAGTCCAGAATGCCTGCTTCTCCCAGCCTGTGTTAATACACATGTTAATTTAACATGTAATTTTACCAATGACCTTTTCCTCGGCCGCGGAGGCCTCGGTCGCCGCCAGAATTTTCTGGCTCCCGGCTCAATATATTACAGAGTCCCGCAGGCCTGTCTCCAGTGGAATACACACAGTCCGAGAGCCGAAAATTTGCCGGGGTGTGGAGGCCTCGGTCGCCAACAGATTGCCATAGGCTCTGGCTGCAATATTTACCGTGTATTTTTTCCCTCCAGAGACACCACTACCCCCTATAAAACCCAAAATAGGCCTTGCGGTGGGTACACGCAGAGCCCGAGCGCCGAAGTTCTCCCGGCCGCGGAGGCCTCGGTCGCCGGGAGAATTTCTCCGGCCCCTGCTCGAAATTTTTCAAAGTCCAGAATGCCTGCTTCTCCCAGCCTGTGTTAATACACATGTTAATTTAACATGTTAAATTATCGAGGATTATTTCCCCGGCCGTGGAGGCCTCGGTCGCCGCCAGAATTTTCTGGCTCCCCGCTCAATATATTGCAGAGTCCCGCAGGCTTGCTTCTCCCAGCCTGTGTTAATACACATGTTAATTTAACATGTAAAATCACCGAGGACCATTTCCTCGGCCGCGGAGGCCTCGGTCGCCGCCAGAATTTTCTGGCTCACCTCTCAATGTATTGCAGAGTCCCGCAGGCTTGGTTCTCCAAGCCTGTGTTAATACACATGTTAATTTAACATGTAAAATTACCGAGGATTATTTCCCCGGCCGCGGAGGCCTCGGTCGCCGCCAGAATTTTCTGGCTCCCCGCTCAATGTATTGCAGAGTCCCGCAGGCTTGGTTCTCCAAGCCTGTGTTAATACACATGTTAATTTAACATGTAAAATTACCGAGGATTATTTCCCCGGCCACGGAGGCCTCGGTCGCCGACAGAATTGTCTGGCTCCCTGCTCGAATTTTTTCTAAGTCCCGATTCGCTATTACAGGCTGGCGCACGGAGTCAGAGGGGCGGGAATTCGCCGGGTAGTGGTGCCTTCCGTCGCCGAGACATTTTTCTATTGCCTGGAAGCTGTATTTAACATGTTAATTTTTTCCCCCTCGGGACACCACTACCCCCTATATAACCCAACATGGGCCTTGCCGCGGGTACACGCGGAGCCCGAGCGCCGAGTGTTCTCCCGGCCGCGGAGGCCTCGGTCGCCGGGAGAATTTCTCCGGCCCCTGCTCGAAATTTTTCAAAGTCCAGAATGCCTGCTTCTCCCAGCCTGTGTTAATACACATGTTAATTTAACATGTTAAATTACCGAGGATTATTTCCCCGGCCGTGGAGGCCTCGGTCGCCGCCAGAATTTTCTGGCTCCCCGCTCAATATATTGCAGAGTCCCGCAGGCTTGCTTTTCCCAGCCTGTGTTAATACACATGTTAATTTAACATGTAAAATTACCAATGACCATTTCCTCGGCCGCAGAGGCCTCGGTCGCCGCCAGAATTTTCTGGCTCCCCGCTCAATGTATTGCAGAGTCCCGCAGGCATGCTTCTCCAAGCCTGTGTTAATACACATGTTAATTTAACATGTTAAATTACCGAGGATTATTTCCCCGGCCGTGGAGGCCTCGGTCGCCGCCAGAATTTTCTGGCTCCCCGCTCAATATATTGCAGAGTCCCGCAGGCTTGCTTTTCCCAGCCTGTGTTAATACACATGTTAATTTAACATGTAAAATCACCAAGGACCATTTCCTCGGCCGCGGAGGCCTCGGTCGCCGCCAGAATTTTCTGGCTTCCCGCTCCCCATGGGTAGACGCGGAGCCCGAGCGCCGAGAGTTCTCCCGGCCGCGGAGGCCTCGGTCGCCGGGAGAATTTCTCCGGCCCCTGCTCGAAATTTTTCAAAGTCTAGAATGCCTAGTTCTCCCAGCCTGTGTTAATACACATGTTAATTTAACATGTAAAATTACCAAGGATTATTATCCCGGCCGCAGAGGCCTCGGTCGCCGCCAGAAATTTCTGGCTCCCCGCTCAATGTATTGCAGCGTCCCGCAGGCTTGCTTCTCCAAGCCTGTGTTAATACACATGTTAATTTAACATGTAAAATTACAGAGGATTATTTCCCCGGCCGCGGAGGCCTCGGTCGCCGCCAGAATTTTCTGGCTGCCCGCTCAATGTATTGCAGAGTCCCGCAGGCTTGCTTCTCCAAGCCTGTGTTAATACACATGTTAATTTAACATGCAAAATCACCAATGACAAATTCCTCGGCCGCGGAGGCCTCGATCGCCGGGAAAATGTTCTGGCTCCCTGCTCGAATTTTTTTTCTAAGTCCCGATTCGCTATTACAGGCTGGCGCACGGAGTCCGAGGGGCGTAAATATGCCGGGTAGTGGTGCCTTCCGTCGCCGAGACATTTTACAATTGCCTGGGAGCAGTATTTAACATGTTAATTTTTTCCCCTCGGGACACCACTACCCCCTATATAACCCAAAATGGGCCTTGCCAAGGGGGCGCGCAACGCCCGAGCGCGGGCGTTTTTCCCGGCCGCCGAGGCCTCCATCGCCGGGAGAATGTCTTCAGCTATTTGCTAGATTTCCCGATTCGCCCCGCACGGCAAACAACCACGAACGAGGTGGTTTTCGAGAGTTCTCCCGGCCGCGGAGGCCTCGGTCGCCGGGAGAATTTCTCGGGCCCCTGCTCGAAATTTTTCTAAGTCCAGAATGCCTGCATCTCCCAGCCTGTGTTAAAACACATGTTAATTTAACATGTAAAATTACCAATGACCATTTCCTCGGCCGCAGAGGCCTCGGTCGCAGCCAGAATTTTCTGGCTCCCTGCTCAATATATGCAGAGTCCCGCATGCTTGCTTCTCCCAGCCTGTGTTAATACACATGGTTATTTAACATGTAAAATTACCGAGGATTATTTCCCTGGCCGCAGAGGCCGCGGTCGCCGCCAGAATTTTCTGGCTCCCCGCTCAATGTATTGCAGAGTCCCGCAGGCTTGCTTCTCCAAGCCTGTGTTAATACACATGTTAATTTAACATGTAAAATTACCGAGGATTATTTCCCCGGCCGCGGAGGCCTCGGTCGCCGCCAGAATTTTCTGGCTCCCCGCTCAATATATTGCAGCGACCCGCAGGCTTGCTTCTCCCAGCCTGTGTTAATACACATGTTAATTTAACATGTAAAATTACCGAGGATTATTTCCCCGGCCGCGGAGGCTTCGGTCGCCGCCAGAATTTTCTGGCTCCCGGCTCAATATATTACAGAGTCCCGCAGGCCTGTCTCCAGTGGAATACACACAGTCCGAGAGCCGAAAATTTGCCGGGGTGTGGAGGCCTCGGTCGCCAACAGATTGCCATAGGCTCTGGCTGCAATATTTACCGTGTATTTTTTCCCTCCAGAGACACCACTACCCCCTATATAACCCAAAATGGGCCTTGCGGCGTGTACACGCGGAGCCCGAGCGCCGAAGTTCTCCCGGCCGCGGAGGCCTCGGTCGCCGGGAGAATTTCTCCGGCCCCTGCTCGAAATTTTTCAAAGTCCAGAATGCCTGCTTCTCCCAGCCTGTGTTAATACACATGTTAATTTAACATGTAAAATTACCGAGGATTATTTCCCCGGCCGCGGAGGCCTCGGTCGCCGCCAGAATTTTCTGGCTCCCCGCTCAATGTATTGCAGAGTCCCGCAGGCTTGCTTCTCCCAGCCTGTGTTAATACACATGTTAATTTAACATGTAAAATCATTGAGGACCATTTCCTCGGCCGCGGAGGCCTCGGTCGCCGCCAGAATTTTCTGGCTCCCCGCTCAATGTATTGCAGAGTCCCGCAGGCTTGCTTCTCCCAGCCTGTGTTAATACACATGTTAATTTAACATGTAAAATCAACAAGGACCATTTCCTCGGCCGCGGAGGCCTCGGTCGCCGCCAGAATTTTCTGGCTGCCCGCTCCCCATTGGTAGACGCGGAGCCCGAGCGCCGAGAGTTCTCCGGCCGCGGAGGCCTCGGTCGCCGGGAGAATTTCTCCGGCCCCTGCTCGAAATTTTTCAAAGTCCAGAATGCCTGCTTCTCCCAGCATGTGTTAATACACATGTTAATTTAACATGTAATATTACCAATGACCTTTTCCTCGTCCGCGGAGGCCTCGGTCGCCGCCAGAATTTTCTGGCTGCCCGCTCCCCATGGGTAGACGCGCTGCCCGAGCGCCGAGATTTCTCCCGGCCGCGGAGGCCTCTGTCGCCGGGAGAATTTCTCTGGCCCCTGCTCGAAATTTTTCAAAGTCCAGAATGCCTAGTTCTCCCAGCCTGTGTTAATACACATGTTAATTTAACATGTAAAATTACCAAGGATTATTATCCCGGCCGCAGAGGCCTCGGTCGCCGCCAGAAATTTCTGGCTCCCCGCTCAATGTATTGCAGAGACCCGCAGGCTTGCTTCTCCAAGCCTGTGTTAATACACATGTTAATTTAACATGTAAAATTACCGAGGATTATTTCCCCGGCCGCGGAGGCCTCGATCGCCGCCAGAAATTTCTGGCTCCCCGCTCAATATATTGCAGCGACCCGCAGGCTTGCTTCTCCCAGCCTGTGTTAATACACATGTTAATTTAACATGTAAAATCACCAAGGACCATTTTCCTCGGCCGCGGAGGCCTCGGTCGCCGCCAGAATTTTCTGGCTGCCCGCTCCCCATGTGTAGACGCGGAGCCCGAGCGCCGAGAGTTCTCCCGGCCGCGGAGGCCTCGGTCGCCGCCAGAATTTTCTGGCTCCCCGCTCAATGTATTGCAGAGTCCCGCAGGCTTGCTTCTCCAAGCCTGTGTTAATACACATGTTAATTTAACATGCAAAATCACCAATGACAATTTCCCTCGGCCGCGGAGGCCTCCATCGCCGGGAGAATTTTCTGGCTCTCTGCTCGAATTTTTTCTAAGTCCCGATTCGCTATTACAGGCTGGCGCACGGAGTCCCGAGGGGCGGAAATATGCCGGGTAGTGGTGCCTTCCGTCGCCGAGACATTTTACAATTGCCTGGGAGCAGTATTTAACATGTTAATTTTTTCCCC
>NW_026963076.1:5000-22122 GCF_032445375.1 Bacillus rossius redtenbacheri | reverse complement strand
TTAACAGAGGGGAACCATTACTTGGTTAAGACGATAGGACACGCGTTCCCCACCATTTCGCATCCAATCGAATTGCCGCACAAGAGCTCGTTACCTAAGAAAGGTATAGCATTGGCTCGCAGCTAGTGTATTGCAGTTCAGACAGATAGGCCACTTTAGATAGTTCTTAGTGTTCACAGTTATCACCAAGACTAGACCCATATGGATTTAATTCTTCAAGGAGCAGCGGTCCACCAATAAGAGAGATGAAGACATGTTTTCGGATGGCCACAACGCCCCCTCGCCACCCAAATGTGCATGTTTTAAGTGTACATTGGGAGTCGACGGAACATCGGGAGTCCGCTTGCTTTCTCCGGATCAGCTGCCACCCCCCTGATCTACCAGATAGACAAGAACATGTCTTCTCCACCAATCTCATCCACCGAAGCTCCGATCATGGCTTCTTCTACCTTTATACTGATATACCCCCACGGAGCAACATGCGGGCAAGGGAACTCTTGCTACCCTTCAGTAAAGCAGGTATCTCTTATAGATGGTGACTGCACCTTGGCCAGGATTGAAGACCGCGACTAACCCCTTTGAAACTTGTCTCTCAGGGAGCTGCGATCCATCAAACATTTCATTGTTAACAGAGGGGAACCATTACTTGGTTAAGACGATAGGACACGCGTTCCCCACCATTTCGCATCCAATCGAATTGCCGCACAAGAGCTCGTTACCTAAGAAAGGTATAGCATTGGCTCGCAGCTAGTGTATTGCAGTTCAGACAGATAGGCCACTTTAGATAGTTCTTAGTGTTCACAGTTATCACCAAGACTAGACCCATATGGAATTAATTCTTCAAGGAGCAGCGGTCCACCAATAAGAGAGATGAAGACATGTTTTCGGATGGCCACAACGCCCCCTCGCCACCCAAATGTGCATGTTTCAAGTGTACATTGGGAGTCGACGGAACATCGGGAGTCCGCTTGCTTTCTCCGGATCAGCTGCCACCCCCTGATCTACCAGATAGACAAGAACATGTCTTCTCCGCCAATCTCATCCACCGAAGCTCCGATCATGGCTTCTTCTACCTTTATACTGATATACCCCCACGGAGCAACATGCGGGCAAGGGAACTCTTGCTACCCTTCAGTAAAGCAGGTATCTCTTATAGATGGTGACTGCACCTTGGCCAGGATTGAAGACCGCGACTAACCCCTTTGAAACTTGTCTCTCAGGGAGCTGCGATCCATCAAACATTTCATTGTTAACAGAGGGGAACCATTACTTGGTTAAGACGACCGGACACGCGTTCCCCACCATTTCGCATCCAATCGAATCGCCGCACAAGAGCTCGTTACCTGAGAAAGGTATAGCATTGGCTCGCAGCTTGTGTATTGCAGTTCAGACAGATAGGCCACTTTAGATAGTTCTTCGTGTTCACAGTTAAGACCACGGCTAGACCCATATGGAATTAATTCTTCAAGGAGCAGCGGTACACCAAGCATTTCATTGTGTACTAGAAAGCACCTCTACCATGTAACAAACATACGACCACCAAATTTCTGCTTACTTCCCCCAGCGGATAGTATTTGCTAGTATCATCCACAAAGTAAATCAATTTTTTCAATGTACCGCTTCTTGGGGGAACTGGGCATGAATCAATCAAGCATTTTGAGGTAGCATGTCCGCTTCACCGCGAGGTGCTCTGAATACCATTATACATTCTTTTTCATCATCCACTTTCAGACCACTACAAGACCCATACTGAATTAATTCCTCAAGGAGCTGCAGTCCACAAAACATTTTACTGTGTACTAGAGGGCACCTCCACCATGTAACAGAAAACATACAACCTTCTTAATTTAATTCTGCATTGTTTCCCAGACGATTTGTTAGCCATACAACAGTACCATCCACAGTAATTCACCTCTTTGAAATCCAATGCATTGTAGAGAAACTGAGGTGGTAGCATTCAAACCGTTCTGTAATGTTAATTCTGCTTCATAGAAAGGTGCTACAGGTTCCACAATAATTAATTGGATATTTTTGCAATATATATAGGGCGAGAAAACTCGGGGGGACTCCCTTTTCATTTATGTACATATTCTTTCCATATTGCAAATAATTCCAATTTTTCCCGATTGCATGTCCCCCTAATATACCCAAAATGGGCCTATCGATGGGTTCACAAAGGTACCCAAAATATGAGATTTTGACTGAAAGAGGCTGGCTAACTTCCGGGAACATGATCATAGGAAATAGGTCAAAATCCCGAATCGCAGTTGTTTACGAACAACCACGAACGGAGACTTAAAATAACCTATAAGGCTGGAATTCATGGGGCCTGTATAACAGGCATTTACACAGACTCTCGGGAGGGAGGGCTCTGTGGCCGGGAGAATTTTCTGGCTCCCCGCCCGAAACTTTTCAGAGTCCCTAATGCCTGCTTGAATGTGAATAAGCAGAGCCCGGTAGCTGATATTTTGCCGGGGTGTGGAGGCCCCGGTCGCCGCCAAATTCCTCTGGTCACAGCTTGTGTTAATACACATGTTAATTTTACATGCAAACCACCAATGACAATTTTCCTCGGCCGCGGAGGCCTCGGTCGCCGCCAGAATTTTCTGGTTCCCGCTCAATATATTGCAGAGTCCTGCAGGCCTGCTTCTGTAGGAATATGCAGAGCCCGGTAGCTGATATTTTGCCGGGGTGAGGAGGCCTCGGTCGCCGCCAAATTCCTCTCATCCCAGCTTGTGTTAATACACATGTTAATTTTACATGCAAAACCACCAATTACCATTTCCTCGGCCGCGGAGGCCTCGGTCGCCGGGAGATTTTCCTGGCTCCCCGCTCAATATACTGCACAGTCCCGCAGGCCTGTCTCCAGTGGAATACACACAGTCCGAGAGCCGAAAATTTGCCGGGGTGTGGAGGCCTCGGTCGCCAACAGATTGCCATAGGCTCTGGCTGCAATATTTACCGTGTATTTTTTCCCTCCAGAGACACCACTACACCCTATATAACCCAAAATGGGCCTTGACGCGTGTACACGCGGAGCCCGAGCGCCGAGAGTTCTCCCGGCCGCGGAGGCCTCGGTCGCCGGGAGAATTTCAACGGCCCCTGCTCGAAATTTTTCTAAGTCCAGAATGCCTGCTTCTCCCAGCCTGTGTTAATACACATGTTAATTTAACATGTAAAATCACCAAGGACCATTTCCTCGGCCGCGGAGGCCTCGGTCACCGCCAGAATTTTCTGGCTGCCCGCTCCCCATGGGTAGACGCGCTGCCCAAGCGCCGAGAGTTCTCCCGGCCGCGGAGGCCTCGGTCGCCGGGAGAATTTCTCCGGCCCCTGCTCGAAATTTTTCAAAGTCCAGAATGCCTGCTTCTCCCAGCATGTGTTAATACACATGTTAATTTAACATGTAATATTACCAATGACCTTTTCCTCGGCCGCGGAGGCCTCGGTCGCCGCCAGAATTTTCTGGCTGCCCGCTCCCCATGGGTAGACGCGGAGCCCGAGCGCCGAGAGTTCTCCCGGCCGCGGAGGCCTCGGTCGCCGGGAGAATTTCTCCGGCCCCTGCTCGAAATTTTTCAAAGTCCAGAATGCCTAGTTCTCCCAGCCTGTGTTAATACACATGTTAATTTAACATGTAAAATTACCAAGGATTATTATCCCGGCCGCAGAGGCCTCGGTCGCCGCCAGAAATTTCTGGCTCCCCGCTCAATGTATTGCAGAGTCCCGCAGGCTTGCTTCTCCAAGCCTGTGTTAATACACATGTTAATTTAACATGTAAAATTACAGAGGATTATTTCCCCGGCCGCGGAGGCCTCGGTCGCCGCCAGAATTTTCTGGCTGCCCGCTCAATGTATTGCAGAGTCCCGCAGGCTTGCTTCTCCAAGCCTGTGTTAATACACATGTTAATTTAACATGCAAAATCACCAATGACAAATTCCTCGGCCGCGGAGGCCTCGATCGCCGGGAAAATGTTCTGGCTCCCTGCTCGAATTTTTTTTCTAAGTCCCGATTCGCTATTACAGGCTGGCGCACGGAGTCCGAGGGGCGTAAATATGCCGGGTAGTGGTGCCTTCCGTCGCCGAGACATTTTACAATTGCCTGGGAGCAGTATTTAACATGTTAATTTTTTCCCCTCGTGACACCACTACCCCCTATATAACGCAAAATGGGCCTTGCCAAGGGGGCGCGCAACGCCCGAGCGCGGGCGTTTTTCCCGGCCGCCGAGACCTCCATCGCCGGGAGAATGTCTTCAGCTATTTGCTAGATTTCCCGATTCGCCCCGCACGACAAACAACCACGAACGAGGTGGTTTTCGAGAGTTCTCCCGGCCGCGGAGGCCTCGGTCGCAGGGAGAATTTCCCTGGCCCCTGCTCGAAATTTTTCTAAGTCCAGAATGCCTGCATCTCCCAGCCTGTGTTAAAACACATGTTAATTTAACATGTAAAATTACCAATGACCATTTCCTCGGCCGCAGAGGCCTCGGTCGCAGCCAGAATTTTCTGGCTCCCTGCTCAATATATTGCAGAGTCCCGCATGCTTGCTTCTCCAAGCCTGTGTTAATACACATGTTAATTTAACATGTAAAATTACCGAGGATTATTTCCCCGGCCGCGGAGGCCTCGGTCGCCGCCAGAAATTTCTGGCTCCCCGCTCAATATATTGCAGCGACCCGCAGGCTTGCTTCTCCCAGCCTGTGTTAATACACATGTTAATTTAACATGTAAAATCACCAAGGACCATTTCCTCGGCCGCGGAGGCCTCGGTCGCCGCCAGAATTTTCTGGCTGCCCGCTCCCCATGTGTAGACGCGGAGCCCGAGCGCCGAGAGTTCTCCCGGCCGCGGAGGCCTCGTAGCCGGGAGAATTTCTCGGGCCCCTGCTCGAAATTTTTCTAAGTCCAGAATGCCTGCTTCTCCCAGCCTGTGTTAATACACATGTTAATTTAACATGTAATTTTACCAATGACCTTTTCCTCGGCCGCGGAGGCCTCGGTCGCCGCCAGAATTTTCTGGCTCCCGGCTCAATATATTACAGAGTCCCGCAGGCCTGTCTCCAGTGGAATACACACAGTCCGAGAGCCGAAAATTTGCCGGGGTGTGGAGGCCTCGGTCGCCAACAGATTGCCATAGGCTCTGGCTGCAATATTTACCGTGTATTTTTTCCCTCCAGAGACACCACTACCCCCTATAAAACCCAAAATAGGCCTTGCGGTGGGTACACGCAGAGCCCGAGCGCCGAAGTTCTCCCGGCCGCGGAGGCCTCGGTCGCCGGGAGAATTTCTCCGGCCCCTGCTCGAAATTTTTCAAAGTCCAGAATGCCTGCTTCTCCCAGCCTGTGTTAATACACATGTTAATTTAACATGTTAAATTATCGAGGATTATTTCCCCGGCCGTGGAGGCCTCGGTCGCCGCCAGAATTTTCTGGCTCCCCGCTCAATATATTGCAGAGTCCCGCAGGCTTGCTTCTCCCAGCCTGTGTTAATACACATGTTAATTTAACATGTAAAATCACCGAGGACCATTTCCTCGGCCGCGGAGGCCTCGGTCGCCGCCAGAATTTTCTGGCTCACCTCTCAATGTATTGCAGAGTCCCGCAGGCTTGGTTCTCCAAGCCTGTGTTAATACACATGTTAATTTAACATGTAAAATTACCGAGGATTATTTCCCCGGCCGCGGAGGCCTCGGTCGCCGCCAGAATTTTCTGGCTCCCCGCTCAATGTATTGCAGAGTCCCGCAGGCTTGGTTCTCCAAGCCTGTGTTAATACACATGTTAATTTAACATGTAAAATTACCGAGGATTATTTCCCCGGCCACGGAGGCCTCGGTCGCCGACAGAATTGTCTGGCTCCCTGCTCGAATTTTTTCTAAGTCCCGATTCGCTATTACAGGCTGGCGCACGGAGTCAGAGGGGCGGGAATTCGCCGGGTAGTGGTGCCTTCCGTCGCCGAGACATTTTTCTATTGCCTGGAAGCTGTATTTAACATGTTAATTTTTTCCCCCTCGGGACACCACTACCCCCTATATAACCCAACATGGGCCTTGCCGCGGGTACACGCGGAGCCCGAGCGCCGAGTGTTCTCCCGGCCGCGGAGGCCTCGGTCGCCGGGAGAATTTCTCCGGCCCCTGCTCGAAATTTTTCAAAGTCCAGAATGCCTGCTTCTCCCAGCCTGTGTTAATACACATGTTAATTTAACATGTTAAATTACCGAGGATTATTTCCCCGGCCGTGGAGGCCTCGGTCGCCGCCAGAATTTTCTGGCTCCCCGCTCAATATATTGCAGAGTCCCGCAGGCTTGCTTTTCCCAGCCTGTGTTAATACACATGTTAATTTAACATGTAAAATTACCAATGACCATTTCCTCGGCCGCAGAGGCCTCGGTCGCCGCCAGAATTTTCTGGCTCCCCGCTCAATGTATTGCAGAGTCCCGCAGGCATGCTTCTCCAAGCCTGTGTTAATACACATGTTAATTTAACATGTTAAATTACCGAGGATTATTTCCCCGGCCGTGGAGGCCTCGGTCGCCGCCAGAATTTTCTGGCTCCCCGCTCAATATATTGCAGAGTCCCGCAGGCTTGCTTTTCCCAGCCTGTGTTAATACACATGTTAATTTAACATGTAAAATCACCAAGGACCATTTCCTCGGCCGCGGAGGCCTCGGTCGCCGCCAGAATTTTCTGGCTTCCCGCTCCCCATGGGTAGACGCGGAGCCCGAGCGCCGAGAGTTCTCCCGGCCGCGGAGGCCTCGGTCGCCGGGAGAATTTCTCCGGCCCCTGCTCGAAATTTTTCAAAGTCTAGAATGCCTAGTTCTCCCAGCCTGTGTTAATACACATGTTAATTTAACATGTAAAATTACCAAGGATTATTATCCCGGCCGCAGAGGCCTCGGTCGCCGCCAGAAATTTCTGGCTCCCCGCTCAATGTATTGCAGCGTCCCGCAGGCTTGCTTCTCCAAGCCTGTGTTAATACACATGTTAATTTAACATGTAAAATTACAGAGGATTATTTCCCCGGCCGCGGAGGCCTCGGTCGCCGCCAGAATTTTCTGGCTGCCCGCTCAATGTATTGCAGAGTCCCGCAGGCTTGCTTCTCCAAGCCTGTGTTAATACACATGTTAATTTAACATGCAAAATCACCAATGACAAATTCCTCGGCCGCGGAGGCCTCGATCGCCGGGAAAATGTTCTGGCTCCCTGCTCGAATTTTTTTTCTAAGTCCCGATTCGCTATTACAGGCTGGCGCACGGAGTCCGAGGGGCGTAAATATGCCGGGTAGTGGTGCCTTCCGTCGCCGAGACATTTTACAATTGCCTGGGAGCAGTATTTAACATGTTAATTTTTTCCCCTCGGGACACCACTACCCCCTATATAACCCAAAATGGGCCTTGCCAAGGGGGCGCGCAACGCCCGAGCGCGGGCGTTTTTCCCGGCCGCCGAGGCCTCCATCGCCGGGAGAATGTCTTCAGCTATTTGCTAGATTTCCCGATTCGCCCCGCACGGCAAACAACCACGAACGAGGTGGTTTTCGAGAGTTCTCCCGGCCGCGGAGGCCTCGGTCGCCGGGAGAATTTCTCGGGCCCCTGCTCGAAATTTTTCTAAGTCCAGAATGCCTGCATCTCCCAGCCTGTGTTAAAACACATGTTAATTTAACATGTAAAATTACCAATGACCATTTCCTCGGCCGCAGAGGCCTCGGTCGCAGCCAGAATTTTCTGGCTCCCTGCTCAATATATTGCAGAGTCCCGCATGCTTGCTTCTCCCAGCCTGTGTTAATACACATGGTTATTTAACATGTAAAATTACCGAGGATTATTTCCCTGGCCGCAGAGGCCGCGGTCGCCGCCAGAATTTTCTGGCTCCCCGCTCAATGTATTGCAGAGTCCCGCAGGCTTGCTTCTCCAAGCCTGTGTTAATACACATGTTAATTTAACATGTAAAATTACCGAGGATTATTTCCCCGGCCGCGGAGGCCTCGGTCGCCGCCAGAATTTTCTGGCTCCCCGCTCAATATATTGCAGCGACCCGCAGGCTTGCTTCTCCCAGCCTGTGTTAATACACATGTTAATTTAACATGTAAAATTACCGAGGATTATTTCCCCGGCCGCGGAGGCTTCGGTCGCCGCCAGAATTTTCTGGCTCCCGGCTCAATATATTACAGAGTCCCGCAGGCCTGTCTCCAGTGGAATACACACAGTCCGAGAGCCGAAAATTTGCCGGGGTGTGGAGGCCTCGGTCGCCAACAGATTGCCATAGGCTCTGGCTGCAATATTTACCGTGTATTTTTTCCCTCCAGAGACACCACTACCCCCTATATAACCCAAAATGGGCCTTGCGGCGTGTACACGCGGAGCCCGAGCGCCGAAGTTCTCCCGGCCGCGGAGGCCTCGGTCGCCGGGAGAATTTCTCCGGCCCCTGCTCGAAATTTTTCAAAGTCCAGAATGCCTGCTTCTCCCAGCCTGTGTTAATACACATGTTAATTTAACATGTAAAATTACCGAGGATTATTTCCCCGGCCGCGGAGGCCTCGGTCGCCGCCAGAATTTTCTGGCTCCCCGCTCAATGTATTGCAGAGTCCCGCAGGCTTGCTTCTCCCAGCCTGTGTTAATACACATGTTAATTTAACATGTAAAATCATTGAGGACCATTTCCTCGGCCGCGGAGGCCTCGGTCGCCGCCAGAATTTTCTGGCTCCCCGCTCAATGTATTGCAGAGTCCCGCAGGCTTGCTTCTCCCAGCCTGTGTTAATACACATGTTAATTTAACATGTAAAATCAACAAGGACCATTTCCTCGGCCGCGGAGGCCTCGGTCGCCGCCAGAATTTTCTGGCTGCCCGCTCCCCATTGGTAGACGCGGAGCCCGAGCGCCGAGAGTTCTCCCGGCCGCGGAGGCCTCGGTCGCCGGGAGAATTTCTCCGGCCCCTGCTCGAAATTTTTCAAAGTCCAGAATGCCTGCTTCTCCCAGCATGTGTTAATACACATGTTAATTTAACATGTAATATTACCAATGACCTTTTCCTCGTCCGCGGAGGCCTCGGTCGCCGCCAGAATTTTCTGGCTGCCCGCTCCCCATGGGTAGACGCGCTGCCCGAGCGCCGAGATTTCTCCCGGCCGCGGAGGCCTCTGTCGCCGGGAGAATTTCTCTGGCCCCTGCTCGAAATTTTTCAAAGTCCAGAATGCCTAGTTCTCCCAGCCTGTGTTAATACACATGTTAATTTAACATGTAAAATTACCAAGGATTATTATCCCGGCCGCAGAGGCCTCGGTCGCCGCCAGAAATTTCTGGCTCCCCGCTCAATGTATTGCAGAGACCCGCAGGCTTGCTTCTCCAAGCCTGTGTTAATACACATGTTAATTTAACATGTAAAATTACCGAGGATTATTTCCCCGGCCGCGGAGGCCTCGATCGCCGCCAGAAATTTCTGGCTCCCCGCTCAATATATTGCAGCGACCCGCAGGCTTGCTTCTCCCAGCCTGTGTTAATACACATGTTAATTTAACATGTAAAATCACCAAGGACCATTTCCTCGGCCGCGGAGGCCTCGGTCGCCGCCAGAATTTTCTGGCTGCCCGCTCCCCATGTGTAGACGCGGAGCCCGAGCGCCGAGAGTTCTCCCGGCCGCGGAGGCCTCGGTCGCCGCCAGAATTTTCTGGCTCCCCGCTCAATGTATTGCAGAGTCCCGCAGGCTTGCTTCTCCAAGCCTGTGTTAATACACATGTTAATTTAACATGCAAAATCACCAATGACAATTTCCTCGGCCGCGGAGGCCTCCATCGCCGGGAGAATTTTCTGGCTCTCTGCTCGAATTTTTTCTAAGTCCCGATTCGCTATTACAGGCTGGCGCACGGAGTCCGAGGGGCGGAAATATGCCGGGTAGTGGTGCCTTCCGTCGCCGAGACATTTTACAATTGCCTGGGAGCAGTATTTAACATGTTAATTTTTTCCCCCTCGGGACACCACTACCCCCTATATAACCCAAAATGGGCCATGCAATGGGTGCCCACAACGCCCGAGCGCGGGCATTTTTCCCGGGCGCCGAGGCCTCGATCGCCGGGAGAATGTTTCCAGCTATTTGCATGATGTCCCGATTCGCCCCACAAGGCGAACAACCACGAACGAGGTGGTTTTCGTTCGTGGTTGTTTTCGTTCGTGGTTGTTTACTGTTCGTGGTTGTTTTCATTCGTGGTTGTTGTGCGTTCGTGGTTGTTGTCGTTCGGGGTTGTTTTCCGTTCGTGGTTGTTGTCGTTCGTGGTTGTTGTCGTTCGTGGTTGTTGTCGTTCGTGGTTGTTTTCCGTTCGTGGTTGTTTTACGTTCGTGGTTGTTTTCGAGGCAATTGGTACTTTGAAAATTTCAATCGGTTAGCTAGAAAAAATTCTCCCGGCGGTGATTGCCTTGATCGCCGGGAGAATTTTCTGGCTCCCCGATAAAATTTTTTCCAAGTCCCGATTCGCTCTTACTAGCTGGCGCACGGAGTCCGAGGGGCGGGAATTCGCCGGGTAGTGGTGTGTTCCGTCGCCGAGACATTTTCCTATTGCCTGGAAGCAGTATTTAACATGTTAATTTTTTCCCCCTCGGGACACCACTACCCCCTATATAACACAAAATGGGCCTTGCCGCGGGTACACCCGGAGCCCGAGCGCCGAGAGTTCTCCCGGCCGCAGAGGCCTCGGTCGCCGGGAGATTTTCTCCGGCCCCTGCTCGAAATTTTCCAAAGTCCAGAATGCCTGCTTCTCCCAGCCTGTGTTAATACACATGTTAATTTAACATGTAAAATCACCAAGGACCATTTCCTCGGCCGCGGAGGCCTCGGTCGCCGCCAGAATTTTCTGGCTGCCCGCTCCCCAAGGGTAGACGCGGAGCCCGAGCGCCGAGAGTTCTCCCGGCCGCGGAGGCCTCGGTCGCCGGGAGAATTTCTCCGGCCCCTGCTCGAAATTTTTCAAAGTCCAGAATGCCTGCTTCTCCCAGCATGTGTTAATACACATGTTAATTTAACATGTAATATTACCAATGACCTTTTCCTCGGCCGCGGAGGCCTCGGTCGCCGCCAGAATTTTCTGGCTGCCCGCTCCCCATGGGTAGACGCGGAGCCCGAGCGCCGAGAGTTCTCCCGGCCGCGGAGGCCTCGGTCGCCGGGAGAATTTCTCCGGCCCCTGCTCGAAATTTTTCAAAGTCCAGAATGCCTAGTTCTCCCAGCCTGTGTTAATACACATGTTAATTTAACATGTAAAATTACCAAGGATTATTATCCCGGCCGCAGAGGCCTCGGTCGCCGCCAGAAATTTCTGGCTCCCCGCTCAATGTATTGCAGAGTCCCGCAGGCTTGCTTCTCCAAGCCTGTGTTAATACACATGTTAATTTAACATGTAAAATTACAGAGGATTATTTCCCCGGCCGCGGAGGCCACGGTCGCCGCCAGAATTTTCTGGCTGCCCGCTCAATGTATTGCAGAGTCCCGCAGGCTTGCTTCTCCAAGCCTGTGTTAATACACATGTTAATTTAACATGCAAAATCACCAATGACAAATTCCTCGGCCGCGGAGGCCTCGATCGCCGGGAAAATGTTCTGGCTCCCTGCTCGAATTTTTTTTCTAAGTCCCGATTCGCTATTACAGGCTGGCGCACGGAGTCCGAGGGGCGTAAATATGCCGGGTAGTGGTGCCTTCCGTCGCCGAGACATTTTACAATTGCCTGGGAGCAGTATTTAACATGTTAATTTTTTCCCCTCGGGACACCACTACCCCCTATATAACCCAAAATGGGCCTTGCCAAGGGGGCGCGCAACGCCCGAGCGCGGGCGTTTTTCCCGGCCGCCGAGGCCTCCATCGCCGGGAGAATGTCTTCAGCTATTTGCTAGATTTCCCGATTCGCCCCGCACGGCAAACAACCACGAACGAGGTGGTTTTCGAGAGTTCTCCCGGCCGCAGAGGCCTCGGTCGCCGGGAGAATTTCTCGGGCCCCTGCTCGAAATTTTTCTAAGTCCAGAATGCCTGCATCTCCCAGCCTGTGTTAAAACACATGTTAATTTAACATGTAAAATTACCAATGACCATTTCCTCGGCCGCAGAGGCCTCGGTCGCAGCCAGAATTTTCTGGCTCCCTGCTCAATATATTGCAGAGTCCCGCATGCTTGCTTCTCCCAGCCTGTGTTAATACACATGGTTATTTAACATGTAAAATTACCGAGGATTATTTCCCTGGCCGCAGAGGCCGCGGTCGCCGCCAGAATTTTCTGGCTCCCCGCTCAATGTATTGCAGAGTCCCGCAGGCTTGCTTCTCCAAGCCTGTGTTAATACACATGTTAATTTAACATGTAAAATTACCGAGGATTATTTCCCCGGCCGCGGAGGCCTCGGTCGCCGCCAGAATTTTCTGGCTCCCCGCTCAATATATTGCAGCGACCCGCAGGCTTGCTTCTCCCAGCCTGTGTTAATACACATGTTAATTTAACATGTAAAATTACCGAGGATTATTTCCCCGGCCGCGGAGGCCTCGGTCGCCGCCAGAATTTTCTGGCTCCCGGCTCAATATATTACAGAGTCCCGCAGGCCTGTCTCCAGTGGAATACACACAGTCCGAGAGCCGAAAATTTGCCGGCGTGTGGAGGCCTCGGTCGCCAACAGATTGCCATAGGCTCTGGCTGCAATATTTACCGTGTATTTTTTCCCTCCAGAGACACCACTACCCCCTATATAACCCAAAATGGGCCTTGCGGCGGGTACACGCGGAGCCCGAGCGCCGAAGTTCTCCCGGCCGCGGAGGCCTCGGTCGCCGGGAGAATTTCTCCGGCCCCTGCTCGAAATTTTTCAAAGTCCAGAATGCCTGCTTCTCCCAGCCTGTGTTAATACACATGTTAATTTAACATGTAAAATTACCGAGGATTATTTCCCCGGCCGCGGAGGCCTCGGTCGCCGCCAGAATTTTCTGGCTCCCCGCTCAATGTATTGCAGAGTCCCGCAGGCTTGCTTCTCCCAGCCTGTGTTAATACACATGATAATTTAACATGTAAAATCATTGAGGACCATTTCCTCGGCCGCGGAGGCCTCGGTCGCCGCCAGAATTTTCTGGCTCCCCGCTCAATGTATTGCAGAGTCCCGCAGGCTTGCTTCTCCCAGCCTGTGTTAATACACATGTTAATTTAACATGTAAAATCAACAAGGACCATTTCCTCGGCCGCGGAGGCCTCGGTCGCCGCCAGAATTTTCTGGCTGCCCGCTCCCCATTGGTAGACGCGGAGCCCGAGCGCCGAGAGTTCTCCCGGCCGCGGAGGCCTCGGTCGCCGGGAGAATTTCTCCGGCCCCTGCTCGAAATTTTTCAAAGTCCAGAATGCCTGCTTCTCCCAGCATGTGTTAATACACATGTTAATTTAACATGTAATATTACCAATGACCTTTTCCTCGGCCGCGGAGGCCTCGGTCGCCGCCAGAATTTTCTGGCTGCCCGCTCCCCATGGGTAGACGCGCTGCCCGAGCGCCGAGAGTTCTCCCGGCCGCGGAGGCCTCGGTCGCCGGGAGAATTTCTCCGGCCCCTGCTCGAAATTTTTCAAAGTCCAGAATGCCTAGTTCTCCCAGCCTGTGTTAATACACATGTTAATTTAACATGTAAAATTACCAAGGATTATTATCCCGGCCGCAGAGGCCTCGGTCGCCGCCAGAAATTTCTGGCTCCCCGCTCAATGTATTGCAGAGTCCCGCAGGCTTGCTTCTCCAAGCCTGTGTTAATACACATGTTAATTTAACATGTAAAATTACCGAGGATTATTTCCCCGGCCGCGGAGGCCTCGGTCGCCGCCAGAAATTTCTGGCTCCCCGCTCAATATATTGCAGCGACCCGCAGGCTTGCTTCTCCCAGCCTGTGTTAATACACATGTTAATTTAACATGTAAAATCACCAAGGACCATTTCCTCGGCCGCGGAGGCCTCGGTCGCCGCCAGAATTTTCTGGCTGCCCGCTCCCCATGTGTAGACGCGGAGCCCGAGCGCCGAGAGTTCTCCCGGCCGCGGAGGCCTCGGTCGCCGCCAGAATTTTCTGGCTCCCCGCTCAATGTATTGCAGAGTCCCGCAGGCTTGCTTCTCCAAGCCTGTGTTAATACACATGTTAATTTAACATGCAAAATCACCAATGACAATTTCCTCGGCCGCGGAGGCCTCCATCGCCGGGAGAATTTTCTGGCTCTCTGCTCGAATTTTTTCTAAGTCCCGATTCGCTATTACAGGCTGGCGCACGGAGTCCGAGGGGCGGAAATATGCCGGGTAGTGGTGCCTTCCGTCGCCGAGACATTTTACAATTGCCTGGGAGCAGTATTTAACATGTTAATTTTTTCCCCCTCGGGACACCACTACCCCCTATATAACCCAAAATGGGCCATGCAATGGGTGCCCACAACGCCCGAGCGCGGGCATTTTTCCCGGGCGCCGAGGCCTCGATCGCCGGGAGAATGTCTCCAGCTATTTGCATGATGTCCCGATTCGCCCCACAAGGCGAACAACCACGAACGAGGTGGTTTTCGTTCGTGGTTGTTTTCGTTCGTGGTTGTTTACCGTTCGTGGTTGTTTTCATTCGTGGTTGTTGTGCGTTCGTGGTTGTTGTCGTTCGGGGTTGTTTTCCGTTCGTGGTTGTTGTCGTTCGTGGTTGTTGTCGTTCGTGGTTGTTGTCGTTCGTGGTTGTTTTCCGTTCGTGGTTGTTTTACGTTCGTGGTTGTTTTCGAGGCAATTGGTACTTTGAAAATTTCAATCGGTTAGCTAGAAAAAATTCTCCCGGCGGTGATTGCCTTGATCGCCGGGAGAATTTTCTGGCTCCCCGATAAAATTTTTTCCAAGTCCCGATTCGCTCTTACAAGCTGGCGCACGGAGTCCGAGGGGCGGGAATTCGCCGGGTAGTGGTGCGTTCCGTCGCCGAGACATTTTCCTATTGCCTGGAAGCAGTATTTAACATGTTAATTTTTTCCCCCTCGGGACACCACTACCCCCTATATAACACAAAATGGGCCTTGCCGCGGGTACACCCGGAGCCCGAGCGCCGAGAGTTCTCCCGGCCGCAGAGGCCTCGGTCGCCGGGAGAATTTCTCCGGCCCCTGCTCGAAATTTTCCAAAGTCCAGAATGCCTGCTTCTCCCAGCCTGTGTTAATACACATGTTAATTTAACATGTAAAATTACCAAGGACCATTTCCTCGGCCGCGGAGGCCTCGGTCGCCGCCAGAATTTTCTGGCTGCCCGCTCCCCATGGGTAGACGCGGAGCCCGAGCGCCGAGAGTTCTCCCGGCCGCGGAGGCCTCGGTCGCCGGGAGAATTTCTCCGGCCCCTGCTCGAAATTTTTCAAAGTCCAGAATGCCTGCTTCTCCCAGCATGTGTTAATACACATGTTAATTTAACATGTAATATTACCAATGACCTTTTCCTCGGCCGCGGAGGCCTCGGTCGCCGCCAGAATTTTCTGGCTGCCCGCTCCCCATGGGTAGACGCGGAGCCCGAGCGCCGAGAGTTCTCCCGGCCGCGGAGGCCTCGGTCGCCGGGAGAATTTCTCCGGCCCCTGCTCGAAATTTTTCAAAGTCCAGAATGCCTAGTTCTCCCAGCCTGTGTTAATACACATGTTAATTTAACATGTAAAATTAACAAGGATTATTATCCCGGCCGCAGAGGCCTCGGTCGCCGCCAGAAATTTCTGGCTCCCCGCTCAATGTATTGCAGAGTCCCGCAGGCTTGCTTCTCCAAGCCTGTGTTAATACACATGTTAATTTAACATGTAAAATTACAGAGGATTATTTCCCCGGCCGCGGAGGCCTCGGTCGCCGCCAGAATTTTCTGGCTGCCCGCTCAATGTATTGCAGAGTCCCGCAGGCTTGCTTCTCCAAGCCTGTGTTAATACACATGTTAATGTAACATGCAAAATCACCAATGACAAATTCCTCGGCCGCGGAGGCCTCGATCGCCGGGAAAATGTTCTGGCTCCCTGCTCGAATTTTTTTTCTAAGTCCCGATTCGCTATTACAGGCTGGCGCACGGAGTCCGAGGGGCGTAAATATGCCGGGTAGTGGTGCCTTCCGTCGCCGAGACATTTTACAATTGCCTGGGAGCAGTATTTAACATGTTAATTTTTTCCCCTCGGGACACCACTACCCCCTATATAACCCAAAATGGGCCTTGCCAAGGGGGCGCGCAACGCCCGAGCGCGGGCGTTTTTCCCGGCCGCCGAGGCCTCCATCGCCGGGAGAATGTCTTCAGCTATTTGCTAGATTTCCCGATTCGCCCCGCACGGCAAACAACCACGAACGAGGTGGTTTTCGAGAGTTCTTCCGGCCGCGGAGGCCTCGGCCGCCGGGAGAATTTCTCCGGCCCCTGTTCGAAATTTTTCTAAGACCAGAATGCCTGCATCTCCCAGCCTGTGTTAATACACATGTTAATTTAACATGTAAAATCACCAAGGACCATTTCCTCGGCCGCGGAGGCCTCGGTCGCCGCCAGAATTTTCTGGCTGCCCGCTCCCCATGGGTAGACGCGGAGCCCGAGCGCCGAGAGTTCTCCCGGCCGCGGAGGCCTCGGTCGCCGGGAGAATTTCTGCGGCCCCTGCTCGAAATTTTTCAAAGTCCAGAATGCCTGCTTCTCCCAGCATGTGTTAATACACATGTTAATTTAACATGTAATATTACCAATGACCTTTTCCTCGGCCGCGGAGGCCTCGGTCGCCGCCAGAATTTTCTGGCTGCCCGCTCCCCATGGGTAGACGCGGAGCCCGAGCGCCGAGAGTTCTCCCGGCCGCGGAGGCCTCGGTCGCCGGGAGAATTTCTCCGGCCCCTGCTCGAAATTTTTCAAAGTCCAGAATGCCTGCTTCTCCCAGCATGTGTTAATACACATGTTAATTTAACATGTAAAATTACCAAGGATTATTATCCCGGCCGCGGAGGCCTCGGTCGCCGCCAGAATTTTCTGGCTCCCCGCTCAATATATTGCAGAGTCCCGCAGGCTTGCTTCTCCCAGCCAGTGTTAATACACATGTTAATTTAACATGTAAAATCACCGATGACCATTTCCTCGGCCGCGGAGGTCTCGGTCACCGCCAGAATTTTCTGGCTCCCTGCTCGAATTTTTTCTAAGTCCCGATTCGCTATTATAGGCTGGCGCACGGATTCCGAGGGGCGG
>NW_026963075.1:0-22206 GCF_032445375.1 Bacillus rossius redtenbacheri | reverse complement strand
CGGAAGCTGCCCGCCGAGTCATCGGAGGAACTTCGGCGGATCGCTAGCTGGCATCGTTTATGGTTAGAACTAGGGCGGTATCTGATCGCCTTCGAACCTCTAACTTTCGTTCTTGATTAATGAAAACACACATGGCAAATGCTTTCGCTTAGGTTCGTCTTGCGACGATCCAAGAATTTCACCTCTAACGTCGCAATACGAATGCCCCCGTTTGTCCCTGTTAATCATTACCTCGGGTTCCGAAAACCAACAAAATAGAACCGAGGTCCTATTCCATTATTCCATGCACACAATATTCAGGCGAAACACTGCCTGCTTTGAGCACTCTAATTTGTTCAAAGTAAACGTGCCGGCCCACCTCGACACTCGGTGAAGAGCACCGCGGTAGGATTGCATCGGACCGCCGACGCGCGGGGCCCAAGCATGCACCCCGGGACGAAACACCCGCATCCAACCCGGCCTCCGCGAAGAGGTTACGAGAGGAGGGGCGAACGCCCGAGGGAAGGGGCTTGCCGCGGCCGACCGCATCCACCGGCAGGACGTCCGCACGGGCATGCCAGTTAGACACCGACGAACGGTGAACCGACAGCGTGGGACACAAGTCCAACTACGAGCTTTTTAACCGCAACAACTTTAATATACGCTATTGGAGCTGGAATTACCGCGGCTGCTGGCACCAGACTTGCCCTCCAATGGATACTCGTTAAAGGGTTTAAAGTGTTCTCATTCCGATTACGGGGCCTCGGATGAGTCCCGTATCGTTATTTTTCGTCACTACCTCCCCGTGCCGGGAGTGGGTAATTTGCGCGCCTGCTGCCTTCCTTGGATGTGGTAGCCGTTTCTCAGGCTCCCTCTCCGGAATCGAACCCTGATTCCCCGTTACCCGTTACAACCATGGTAGGCGCAGAACCTACCATCGACAGTTGATAAGGCAGACATTTGAAAGATGCGTCGCCGGTACGGAGACCGTGCGATCAGCACAAAGTTATCCAGAGTCACCAAAGCAAACGGACGCAGACGAGCCACGCCGATTGGTTTTGATCTAATAAAAGCATCCCTCCCATTTCTGGTCGGGACTCAGTTCAGCATGTATTAGCTCTAGAATTACCACAGTTATCCAAGTCATGTGGTACGATCTAAGGAACCATAACTGATTTAATGAGCCATTCGCGGTTTCACCTTATTTTGGCTTGCACTTAGACATGCATGGCTTAATCTTTGAGACAAGCATATGACTACTGGCAGGATCAACCAGGGAGCTGCTAGCAGCTTTTTTTTTCGTTCGGAGGAACCTCCCGGGTCCGCAGAGCACCGGGTCCGAATCTTATGATGTACATTTTTTTTTCCTTCTGTATCAACAAGTACGGGGGCGACTTCCCAATATCGACACCCGCTTTGCAATTGCAAAGTCTTTCCTTCCATCTCTAATTAATTTTCCTAGGGAGTAGGCGAGGCCAAACTTCCAAGGCTTTCACTGGCGAATATATCGCGCTCTTAGAAACTCGCATGGTACTTGGCGAGTGGATTTCAAATTATATGATCGGTGCCCACATTCGGGCGCGGCCCACTGCGGGAGCAGACCGTTGGCCCGTGGGCTCGCTGTGAACTAATTTGCCCACTGGTCCGAAAAGTATTCATTTCTAAACACCTTTGGCCAGGGCTGAAGACCGCGACTAACCCCTTTGAAACTTGTCTCTCAGGGAGCTGCGATCCATCAAACATTTCATTGTTAACAGAGGGGAACCATTACTTGGTTAAGACGATAGGACACGCGTTCCCCACCATTTCGCATCCAATCGAATTGCCGCACAAGAGCTCGTTACCTGAGAAAGGTATAGCATTGGCTCGCAGCTAGTGTATTGCAGTTCAGACAGATAGGCCACTTTAGATAGTTCTTAGTGTTCACAGTTATCACCAAGACTAGACCCATATGGATTTAATTCTTCAAGGAGCAGCGGTCCACCAATAAGAGAGATGAAGACATGTTTTCGGATGGCCACAACGCCCCCTCGCCACCCAAATGTGCATGTTTTAAGTGTACATTGGGAGTCGACGGAACATCGGGAGTCCGCTTGCTTTCTCCGGATCAGCTGCCACCCCCCTGATCTACCAGATAGACAAGAACATGTCTTCTCCACCAATCTCATCCACCGAAGCTCCGATCATGGCTTCTTCTACCTTTATACTGATATACCCCCACGGAGCAACATGCGGGCAAGGGAACTCTTGCTACCCTTCAGTAAAGCAGGTATCTCTTATAGATGGTGACTGCACCTTGGCCAGGATTGAAGACCGCGACTAACCCCTTTGAAACTTGTCTCTCAGGGAGCTGCGATCCATCAAACATTTCATTGTTAACAGAGGGGAACCATTACTTGGTTAAGACGATAGGACACGCGTTCCCCACCATTTCGCATCCAATCGAATTGCCGCACAAGAGCTCGTTACCTAAGAAAGGTATAGCATTGGCTCGCAGCTAGTGTATTGCAGTTCAGACAGATAGGCCACTTTAGATAGTTCTTAGTGTTCACAGTTATCACCAAGACTAGACCCATATGGAATTAATTCTTCAAGGAGCAGCGGTCCACCAATAAGAGAGATGAAGACATGTTTTCGGATGGCCACAACGCCCCCTCGCCACCCAAATGTGCATGTTTCAAGTGTACATTGGGAGTCGACGGAACATCGGGAGTCCGCTTGCTTTCTCCGGATCAGCTGCCACCCCCCTGATCTACCAGATAGACAAGAACATGTCTTCTCCGCCAATCTCATCCACCGAAGCTCCGATCATGGCTTCTTCTACCTTTATACTGATATACCCCCACGGAGCAACATGCGGGCAAGGGAACTCTTGCTACCCTTCAGTAAAGCAGGTATCTCTTATAGATGGTGACTGCACCTTGGCCAGGATTGAAGACCGCGACTAACCCCTTTGAAACTTGTCTCTCAGGGAGCTGCGATCCATCAAACATTTCATTGTTAACAGAGGGGAACCATTACTTGGTTAAGACGACCGGACACGCGTTCCCCACCATTTCGCATCCAATCGAATCGCCGCACAAGAGCTCGTTACCTGAGAAAGGTATAGCATTGGCTCGCAGCTTGTGTATTGCAGTTCAGACAGATAGGCCACTTTAGATAGTTCTTCGTGTTCACAGTTAAGACCACGGCTAGACCCATATGGAATTAATTCTTCAAGGAGCAGCGGTACACCAAGCATTTCATTGTGTACTAGAAAGCACCTCTACCATGTAACAAACATACGACCACCAAATTTCTGCTTACTTCCCCCAGCGGATAGTATTTGCTAGTATCATCCACAAAGTAAATCAATTTTTTCAATGTACCGCTTCTTGGGGGAACTGGGCATGAATCAATCAAGCATTTTGAGGTAGCATGTCCGCTTCACCGCGAGGTGCTCTGAATACCATTATACATTCTTTTTCATCATCCACTTTCAGACCACTACAAGACCCATACTGAATTAATTCCTCAAGGAGCTGCAGTCCACAAAACATTTTACTGTGTACTAGAGGGCACCTCCACCATGTAACAGAAAACATACAACCTTCTTAATTTAATTCTGCATTGTTTCCCAGACGATTTGTTAGCCATACAACAGTACCATCCACAGTAATTCACCTCTTTGAAATCCAATGCATTGTAGAGAAACTGAGGTGGTAGCATTCAAACCGTTCTGTAATGTTAATTCTGCTTCATAGAAAGGTGCTACAGGTTCCACAATAATTAATTGGATATTTTTGCAATATATATAGGGCGAGAAAACTCGGGGGGACTCCCTTTTCATTTATGTACATATTCTTTCCATATTGCAAATAATTCCAATTTTTCCCGATTGCATGTCCCCCTAATATACCCAAAATGGGCCTATCGATGGGTTCACAAAGGTACCCAAAATATGAGATTTTGACTGAAAGAGGCTGGCTAACTTCCGGGAACATGATCATAGGAAATAGGTCAAAATCCCGAATCGCAGTTGTTTACGAACAACCACGAACGGAGACTTAAAATAACCTATAAGGCTGGAATTCATGGGGCCTGTATAACAGGCATTTACACAGACTCTCGGGAGGGAGGGCTCTGTGGCCGGGAGAATTTTCTGGCTCCCCGCCCGAAACTTTTCAGAGTCCCTAATGCCTGCTTGAATGTGAATAAGCAGAGCCCGGTAGCTGATATTTTGCCGGGGTGTGGAGGCCCCGGTCGCCGCCAAATTCCTCTGGTCACAGCTTGTGTTAATACACATGTTAATTTTACATGCAAACCACCAATGACAATTTTCCTCGGCCGCGGAGGCCTCGGTCGCCGCCAGAATTTTCTGGTTCCCGCTCAATATATTGCAGAGTCCTGCAGGCCTGCTTCTGTAGGAATATGCAGAGCCCGGTAGCTGATATTTTGCCGGGGTGAGGAGGCCTCGGTCGCCGCCAAATTCCTCTCATCCCAGCTTGTGTTAATACACATGTTAATTTTACATGCAAAACCACCAATTACCATTTCCTCGGCCGCGGAGGCCTCGGTCGCCGGGAGATTTTCCTGGCTCCCCGCTCAATATACTGCACAGTCCCGCAGGCCTGTCTCCAGTGGAATACACACAGTCCGAGAGCCGAAAATTTGCCGGGGTGTGGAGGCCTCGGTCGCCAACAGATTGCCATAGGCTCTGGCTGCAATATTTACCGTGTATTTTTTCCCTCCAGAGACACCACTACACCCTATATAACCCAAAATGGGCCTTGACGCGTGTACACGCGGAGCCCGAGCGCCGAGAGTTCTCCCGGCCGCGGAGGCCTCGGTCGCCGGGAGAATTTCAACGGCCCCTGCTCGAAATTTTTCTAAGTCCAGAATGCCTGCTTCTCCCAGCCTGTGTTAATACACATGTTAATTTAACATGTAAAATCACCAAGGACCATTTCCTCGGCCGCGGAGGCCTCGGTCACCGCCAGAATTTTCTGGCTGCCCGCTCCCCATGGGTAGACGCGCTGCCCAAGCGCCGAGAGTTCTCCCGGCCGCGGAGGCCTCGGTCGCCGGGAGAATTTCTCCGGCCCCTGCTCGAAATTTTTCAAAGTCCAGAATGCCTGCTTCTCCCAGCATGTGTTAATACACATGTTAATTTAACATGTAATATTACCAATGACCTTTTCCTCGGCCGCGGAGGCCTCGGTCGCCGCCAGAATTTTCTGGCTGCCCGCTCCCCATGGGTAGACGCGGAGCCCGAGCGCCGAGAGTTCTCCCGGCCGCGGAGGCCTCGGTCGCCGGGAGAATTTCTCCGGCCCCTGCTCGAAATTTTTCAAAGTCCAGAATGCCTAGTTCTCCCAGCCTGTGTTAATACACATGTTAATTTAACATGTAAAATTACCAAGGATTATTATCCCGGCCGCAGAGGCCTCGGTCGCCGCCAGAAATTTCTGGCTCCCCGCTCAATGTATTGCAGAGTCCCGCAGGCTTGCTTCTCCAAGCCTGTGTTAATACACATGTTAATTTAACATGTAAAATTACAGAGGATTATTTCCCCGGCCGCGGAGGCCTCGGTCGCCGCCAGAATTTTCTGGCTGCCCGCTCAATGTATTGCAGAGTCCCGCAGGCTTGCTTCTCCAAGCCTGTGTTAATACACATGTTAATTTAACATGCAAAATCACCAATGACAAATTCCTCGGCCGCGGAGGCCTCGATCGCCGGGAAAATGTTCTGGCTCCCTGCTCGAATTTTTTTTCTAAGTCCCGATTCGCTATTACAGGCTGGCGCACGGAGTCCGAGGGGCGTAAATATGCCGGGTAGTGGTGCCTTCCGTCGCCGAGACATTTTACAATTGCCTGGGAGCAGTATTTAACATGTTAATTTTTTCCCCTCGTGACACCACTACCCCCTATATAACGCAAAATGGGCCTTGCCAAGGGGGCGCGCAACGCCCGAGCGCGGGCGTTTTTCCCGGCCGCCGAGACCTCCATCGCCGGGAGAATGTCTTCAGCTATTTGCTAGATTTCCCGATTCGCCCCGCACGACAAACAACCACGAACGAGGTGGTTTTCGAGAGTTCTCCCGGCCGCGGAGGCCTCGGTCGCAGGGAGAATTTCCCTGGCCCCTGCTCGAAATTTTTCTAAGTCCAGAATGCCTGCATCTCCCAGCCTGTGTTAAAACACATGTTAATTTAACATGTAAAATTACCAATGACCATTTCCTCGGCCGCAGAGGCCTCGGTCGCAGCCAGAATTTTCTGGCTCCCTGCTCAATATATTGCAGAGTCCCGCATGCTTGCTTCTCCAAGCCTGTGTTAATACACATGTTAATTTAACATGTAAAATTACCGAGGATTATTTCCCCGGCCGCGGAGGCCTCGGTCGCCGCCAGAAATTTCTGGCTCCCCGCTCAATATATTGCAGCGACCCGCAGGCTTGCTTCTCCCAGCCTGTGTTAATACACATGTTAATTTAACATGTAAAATCACCAAGGACCATTTCCTCGGCCGCGGAGGCCTCGGTCGCCGCCAGAATTTTCTGGCTGCCCGCTCCCCATGTGTAGACGCGGAGCCCGAGCGCCGAGAGTTCTCCCGGCCGCGGAGGCCTCGTAGCCGGGAGAATTTCTCGGGCCCCTGCTCGAAATTTTTCTAAGTCCAGAATGCCTGCTTCTCCCAGCCTGTGTTAATACACATGTTAATTTAACATGTAATTTTACCAATGACCTTTTCCTCGGCCGCGGAGGCCTCGGTCGCCGCCAGAATTTTCTGGCTCCCGGCTCAATATATTACAGAGTCCCGCAGGCCTGTCTCCAGTGGAATACACACAGTCCGAGAGCCGAAAATTTGCCGGGGTGTGGAGGCCTCGGTCGCCAACAGATTGCCATAGGCTCTGGCTGCAATATTTACCGTGTATTTTTTCCCTCCAGAGACACCACTACCCCCTATAAAACCCAAAATAGGCCTTGCGGTGGGTACACGCAGAGCCCGAGCGCCGAAGTTCTCCCGGCCGCGGAGGCCTCGGTCGCCGGGAGAATTTCTCCGGCCCCTGCTCGAAATTTTTCAAAGTCCAGAATGCCTGCTTCTCCCAGCCTGTGTTAATACACATGTTAATTTAACATGTTAAATTATCGAGGATTATTTCCCCGGCCGTGGAGGCCTCGGTCGCCGCCAGAATTTTCTGGCTCCCCGCTCAATATATTGCAGAGTCCCGCAGGCTTGCTTCTCCCAGCCTGTGTTAATACACATGTTAATTTAACATGTAAAATCACCGAGGACCATTTCCTCGGCCGCGGAGGCCTCGGTCGCCGCCAGAATTTTCTGGCTCACCTCTCAATGTATTGCAGAGTCCCGCAGGCTTGGTTCTCCAAGCCTGTGTTAATACACATGTTAATTTAACATGTAAAATTACCGAGGATTATTTCCCCGGCCGCGGAGGCCTCGGTCGCCGCCAGAATTTTCTGGCTCCCCGCTCAATGTATTGCAGAGTCCCGCAGGCTTGGTTCTCCAAGCCTGTGTTAATACACATGTTAATTTAACATGTAAAATTACCGAGGATTATTTCCCCGGCCACGGAGGCCTCGGTCGCCGACAGAATTGTCTGGCTCCCTGCTCGAATTTTTTCTAAGTCCCGATTCGCTATTACAGGCTGGCGCACGGAGTCAGAGGGGCGGGAATTCGCCGGGTAGTGGTGCCTTCCGTCGCCGAGACATTTTTCTATTGCCTGGAAGCTGTATTTAACATGTTAATTTTTTCCCCCTCGGGACACCACTACCCCCTATATAACCCAACATGGGCCTTGCCGCGGGTACACGCGGAGCCCGAGCGCCGAGTGTTCTCCCGGCCGCGGAGGCCTCGGTCGCCGGGAGAATTTCTCCGGCCCCTGCTCGAAATTTTTCAAAGTCCAGAATGCCTGCTTCTCCCAGCCTGTGTTAATACACATGTTAATTTAACATGTTAAATTACCGAGGATTATTTCCCCGGCCGTGGAGGCCTCGGTCGCCGCCAGAATTTTCTGGCTCCCCGCTCAATATATTGCAGAGTCCCGCAGGCTTGCTTTTCCCAGCCTGTGTTAATACACATGTTAATTTAACATGTAAAATTACCAATGACCATTTCCTCGGCCGCAGAGGCCTCGGTCGCCGCCAGAATTTTCTGGCTCCCCGCTCAATGTATTGCAGAGTCCCGCAGGCATGCTTCTCCAAGCCTGTGTTAATACACATGTTAATTTAACATGTTAAATTACCGAGGATTATTTCCCCGGCCGTGGAGGCCTCGGTCGCCGCCAGAATTTTCTGGCTCCCCGCTCAATATATTGCAGAGTCCCGCAGGCTTGCTTTTCCCAGCCTGTGTTAATACACATGTTAATTTAACATGTAAAATCACCAAGGACCATTTCCTCGGCCGCGGAGGCCTCGGTCGCCGCCAGAATTTTCTGGCTTCCCGCTCCCCATGGGTAGACGCGGAGCCCGAGCGCCGAGAGTTCTCCCGGCCGCGGAGGCCTCGGTCGCCGGGAGAATTTCTCCGGCCCCTGCTCGAAATTTTTCAAAGTCTAGAATGCCTAGTTCTCCCAGCCTGTGTTAATACACATGTTAATTTAACATGTAAAATTACCAAGGATTATTATCCCGGCCGCAGAGGCCTCGGTCGCCGCCAGAAATTTCTGGCTCCCCGCTCAATGTATTGCAGCGTCCCGCAGGCTTGCTTCTCCAAGCCTGTGTTAATACACATGTTAATTTAACATGTAAAATTACAGAGGATTATTTCCCCGGCCGCGGAGGCCTCGGTCGCCGCCAGAATTTTCTGGCTGCCCGCTCAATGTATTGCAGAGTCCCGCAGGCTTGCTTCTCCAAGCCTGTGTTAATACACATGTTAATTTAACATGCAAAATCACCAATGACAAATTCCTCGGCCGCGGAGGCCTCGATCGCCGGGAAAATGTTCTGGCTCCCTGCTCGAATTTTTTTTCTAAGTCCCGATTCGCTATTACAGGCTGGCGCACGGAGTCCGAGGGGCGTAAATATGCCGGGTAGTGGTGCCTTCCGTCGCCGAGACATTTTACAATTGCCTGGGAGCAGTATTTAACATGTTAATTTTTTCCCCTCGGGACACCACTACCCCCTATATAACCCAAAATGGGCCTTGCCAAGGGGGCGCGCAACGCCCGAGCGCGGGCGTTTTTCCCGGCCGCCGAGGCCTCCATCGCCGGGAGAATGTCTTCAGCTATTTGCTAGATTTCCCGATTCGCCCCGCACGGCAAACAACCACGAACGAGGTGGTTTTCGAGAGTTCTCCCGGCCGCGGAGGCCTCGGTCGCCGGGAGAATTTCTCGGGCCCCTGCTCGAAATTTTTCTAAGTCCAGAATGCCTGCATCTCCCAGCCTGTGTTAAAACACATGTTAATTTAACATGTAAAATTACCAATGACCATTTCCTCGGCCGCAGAGGCCTCGGTCGCAGCCAGAATTTTCTGGCTCCCTGCTCAATATATTGCAGAGTCCCGCATGCTTGCTTCTCCCAGCCTGTGTTAATACACATGGTTATTTAACATGTAAAATTACCGAGGATTATTTCCCTGGCCGCAGAGGCCGCGGTCGCCGCCAGAATTTTCTGGCTCCCCGCTCAATGTATTGCAGAGTCCCGCAGGCTTGCTTCTCCAAGCCTGTGTTAATACACATGTTAATTTAACATGTAAAATTACCGAGGATTATTTCCCCGGCCGCGGAGGCCTCGGTCGCCGCCAGAATTTTCTGGCTCCCCGCTCAATATATTGCAGCGACCCGCAGGCTTGCTTCTCCCAGCCTGTGTTAATACACATGTTAATTTAACATGTAAAATTACCGAGGATTATTTCCCCGGCCGCGGAGGCTTCGGTCGCCGCCAGAATTTTCTGGCTCCCGGCTCAATATATTACAGAGTCCCGCAGGCCTGTCTCCAGTGGAATACACACAGTCCGAGAGCCGAAAATTTGCCGGGGTGTGGAGGCCTCGGTCGCCAACAGATTGCCATAGGCTCTGGCTGCAATATTTACCGTGTATTTTTTCCCTCCAGAGACACCACTACCCCCTATATAACCCAAAATGGGCCTTGCGGCGTGTACACGCGGAGCCCGAGCGCCGAAGTTCTCCCGGCCGCGGAGGCCTCGGTCGCCGGGAGAATTTCTCCGGCCCCTGCTCGAAATTTTTCAAAGTCCAGAATGCCTGCTTCTCCCAGCCTGTGTTAATACACATGTTAATTTAACATGTAAAATTACCGAGGATTATTTCCCCGGCCGCGGAGGCCTCGGTCGCCGCCAGAATTTTCTGGCTCCCCGCTCAATGTATTGCAGAGTCCCGCAGGCTTGCTTCTCCCAGCCTGTGTTAATACACATGTTAATTTAACATGTAAAATCATTGAGGACCATTTCCTCGGCCGCGGAGGCCTCGGTCGCCGCCAGAATTTTCTGGCTCCCCGCTCAATGTATTGCAGAGTCCCGCAGGCTTGCTTCTCCCAGCCTGTGTTAATACACATGTTAATTTAACATGTAAAATCAACAAGGACCATTTCCTCGGCCGCGGAGGCCTCGGTCGCCGCCAGAATTTTCTGGCTGCCCGCTCCCCATTGGTAGACGCGGAGCCCGAGCGCCGAGAGTTCTCCCGGCCGCGGAGGCCTCGGTCGCCGGGAGAATTTCTCCGGCCCCTGCTCGAAATTTTTCAAAGTCCAGAATGCCTGCTTCTCCCAGCATGTGTTAATACACATGTTAATTTAACATGTAATATTACCAATGACCTTTTCCTCGTCCGCGGAGGCCTCGGTCGCCGCCAGAATTTTCTGGCTGCCCGCTCCCCATGGGTAGACGCGCTGCCCGAGCGCCGAGATTTCTCCCGGCCGCGGAGGCCTCTGTCGCCGGGAGAATTTCTCTGGCCCCTGCTCGAAATTTTTCAAAGTCCAGAATGCCTAGTTCTCCCAGCCTGTGTTAATACACATGTTAATTTAACATGTAAAATTACCAAGGATTATTATCCCGGCCGCAGAGGCCTCGGTCGCCGCCAGAAATTTCTGGCTCCCCGCTCAATGTATTGCAGAGACCCGCAGGCTTGCTTCTCCAAGCCTGTGTTAATACACATGTTAATTTAACATGTAAAATTACCGAGGATTATTTCCCCGGCCGCGGAGGCCTCGATCGCCGCCAGAAATTTCTGGCTCCCCGCTCAATATATTGCAGCGACCCGCAGGCTTGCTTCTCCCAGCCTGTGTTAATACACATGTTAATTTAACATGTAAAATCACCAAGGACCATTTCCTCGGCCGCGGAGGCCTCGGTCGCCGCCAGAATTTTCTGGCTGCCCGCTCCCCATGTGTAGACGCGGAGCCCGAGCGCCGAGAGTTCTCCCGGCCGCGGAGGCCTCGGTCGCCGCCAGAATTTTCTGGCTCCCCGCTCAATGTATTGCAGAGTCCCGCAGGCTTGCTTCTCCAAGCCTGTGTTAATACACATGTTAATTTAACATGCAAAATCACCAATGACAATTTCCTCGGCCGCGGAGGCCTCCATCGCCGGGAGAATTTTCTGGCTCTCTGCTCGAATTTTTTCTAAGTCCCGATTCGCTATTACAGGCTGGCGCACGGAGTCCGAGGGGCGGAAATATGCCGGGTAGTGGTGCCTTCCGTCGCCGAGACATTTTACAATTGCCTGGGAGCAGTATTTAACATGTTAATTTTTTCCCCCTCGGGACACCACTACCCCCTATATAACCCAAAATGGGCCATGCAATGGGTGCCCACAACGCCCGAGCGCGGGCATTTTTCCCGGGCGCCGAGGCCTCGATCGCCGGGAGAATGTCTCCAGCTATTTGCATGATGTCCCGATTCGCCCCACAAGGCGAACAACCACGAACGAGGTGGTTTTCGTTCGTGGTTGTTTTCGTTCGTGGTTGTTTACTGTTCGTGGTTGTTTTCATTCGTGGTTGTTGTGCGTTCGTGGTTGTTGTCGTTCGGGGTTGTTTTCCGTTCGTGGTTGTTGTCGTTCGTGGTTGTTGTCGTTCGTGGTTGTTGTCGTTCGTGGTTGTTTTCCGTTCGTGGTTGTTTTACGTTCGTGGTTGTTTTCGAGGCAATTGGTACTTTGAAAATTTCAATCGGTTAGCTAGAAAAAATTCTCCCGGCGGTGATTGCCTTGATCGCCGGGAGAATTTTCTGGCTCCCCGATAAAATTTTTTCCAAGTCCCGATTCGCTCTTACTAGCTGGCGCACGGAGTCCGAGGGGCGGGAATTCGCCGGGTAGTGGTGTGTTCCGTCGCCGAGACATTTTCCTATTGCCTGGAAGCAGTATTTAACATGTTAATTTTTTCCCCCTCGGGACACCACTACCCCCTATATAACACAAAATGGGCCTTGCCGCGGGTACACACCCGGAGCCCGAGCGCCGAGAGTTCTCCCGGCCGCAGAGGCCTCGGTCGCCGGGAGATTTTCTCCGGCCCCTGCTCGAAATTTTCCAAAGTCCAGAATGCCTGCTTCTCCCAGCCTGTGTTAATACACATGTTAATTTAACATGTAAAATCACCAAGGACCATTTCCTCGGCCGCGGAGGCCTCGGTCGCCGCCAGAATTTTCTGGCTGCCCGCTCCCCAAGGGTAGACGCGGAGCCCGAGCGCCGAGAGTTCTCCCGGCCGCGGAGGCCTCGGTCGCCGGGAGAATTTCTCCGGCCCCTGCTCGAAATTTTTCAAAGTCCAGAATGCCTGCTTCTCCCAGCATGTGTTAATACACATGTTAATTTAACATGTAATATTACCAATGACCTTTTCCTCGGCCGCGGAGGCCTCGGTCGCCGCCAGAATTTTCTGGCTGCCCGCTCCCCATGGGTAGACGCGGAGCCCGAGCGCCGAGAGTTCTCCCGGCCGCGGAGGCCTCGGTCGCCGGGAGAATTTCTCCGGCCCCTGCTCGAAATTTTTCAAAGTCCAGAATGCCTAGTTCTCCCAGCCTGTGTTAATACACATGTTAATTTAACATGTAAAATTACCAAGGATTATTATCCCGGCCGCAGAGGCCTCGGTCGCCGCCAGAAATTTCTGGCTCCCCGCTCAATGTATTGCAGAGTCCCGCAGGCTTGCTTCTCCAAGCCTGTGTTAATACACATGTTAATTTAACATGTAAAATTACAGAGGATTATTTCCCCGGCCGCGGAGGCCACGGTCGCCGCCAGAATTTTCTGGCTGCCCGCTCAATGTATTGCAGAGTCCCGCAGGCTTGCTTCTCCAAGCCTGTGTTAATACACATGTTAATTTAACATGCAAAATCACCAATGACAAATTCCTCGGCCGCGGAGGCCTCGATCGCCGGGAAAATGTTCTGGCTCCCTGCTCGAATTTTTTTTCTAAGTCCCGATTCGCTATTACAGGCTGGCGCACGGAGTCCGAGGGGCGTAAATATGCCGGGTAGTGGTGCCTTCCGTCGCCGAGACATTTTACAATTGCCTGGGAGCAGTATTTAACATGTTAATTTTTTCCCCTCGGGACACCACTACCCCCTATATAACCCAAAATGGGCCTTGCCAAGGGGGCGCGCAACGCCCGAGCGCGGGCGTTTTTCCCGGCCGCCGAGGCCTCCATCGCCGGGAGAATGTCTTCAGCTATTTGCTAGATTTCCCGATTCGCCCCGCACGGCAAACAACCACGAACGAGGTGGTTTTCGAGAGTTCTCCCGGCCGCAGAGGCCTCGGTCGCCGGGAGAATTTCTCGGGCCCCTGCTCGAAATTTTTCTAAGTCCAGAATGCCTGCATCTCCCAGCCTGTGTTAAAACACATGTTAATTTAACATGTAAAATTACCAATGACCATTTCCTCGGCCGCAGAGGCCTCGGTCGCAGCCAGAATTTTCTGGCTCCCTGCTCAATATATTGCAGAGTCCCGCATGCTTGCTTCTCCCAGCCTGTGTTAATACACATGGTTATTTAACATGTAAAATTACCGAGGATTATTTCCCTGGCCGCAGAGGCCGCGGTCGCCGCCAGAATTTTCTGGCTCCCCGCTCAATGTATTGCAGAGTCCCGCAGGCTTGCTTCTCCAAGCCTGTGTTAATACACATGTTAATTTAACATGTAAAATTACCGAGGATTATTTCCCCGGCCGCGGAGGCCTCGGTCGCCGCCAGAATTTTCTGGCTCCCCGCTCAATATATTGCAGCGACCCGCAGGCTTGCTTCTCCCAGCCTGTGTTAATACACATGTTAATTTAACATGTAAAATTACCGAGGATTATTTCCCCGGCCGCGGAGGCCTCGGTCGCCGCCAGAATTTTCTGGCTCCCGGCTCAATATATTACAGAGTCCCGCAGGCCTGTCTCCAGTGGAATACACACAGTCCGAGAGCCGAAAATTTGCCGGCGTGTGGAGGCCTCGGTCGCCAACAGATTGCCATAGGCTCTGGCTGCAATATTTACCGTGTATTTTTTCCCTCCAGAGACACCACTACCCCCTATATAACCCAAAATGGGCCTTGCGGCGGGTACACGCGGAGCCCGAGCGCCGAAGTTCTCCCGGCCGCGGAGGCCTCGGTCGCCGGGAGAATTTCTCCGGCCCCTGCTCGAAATTTTTCAAAGTCCAGAATGCCTGCTTCTCCCAGCCTGTGTTAATACACATGTTAATTTAACATGTAAAATTACCGAGGATTATTTCCCCGGCCGCGGAGGCCTCGGTCGCCGCCAGAATTTTCTGGCTCCCCGCTCAATGTATTGCAGAGTCCCGCAGGCTTGCTTCTCCCAGCCTGTGTTAATACACATGATAATTTAACATGTAAAATCATTGAGGACCATTTCCTCGGCCGCGGAGGCCTCGGTCGCCGCCAGAATTTTCTGGCTCCCCGCTCAATGTATTGCAGAGTCCCGCAGGCTTGCTTCTCCCAGCCTGTGTTAATACACATGTTAATTTAACATGTAAAATCAACAAGGACCATTTCCTCGGCCGCGGAGGCCTCGGTCGCCGCCAGAATTTTCTGGCTGCCCGCTCCCCATTGGTAGACGCGGAGCCCGAGCGCCGAGAGTTCTCCCGGCCGCGGAGGCCTCGGTCGCCGGGAGAATTTCTCCGGCCCCTGCTCGAAATTTTTCAAAGTCCAGAATGCCTGCTTCTCCCAGCATGTGTTAATACACATGTTAATTTAACATGTAATATTACCAATGACCTTTTCCTCGGCCGCGGAGGCCTCGGTCGCCGCCAGAATTTTCTGGCTGCCCGCTCCCCATGGGTAGACGCGCTGCCCGAGCGCCGAGAGTTCTCCCGGCCGCGGAGGCCTCGGTCGCCGGGAGAATTTCTCCGGCCCCTGCTCGAAATTTTTCAAAGTCCAGAATGCCTAGTTCTCCCAGCCTGTGTTAATACACATGTTAATTTAACATGTAAAATTACCAAGGATTATTATCCCGGCCGCAGAGGCCTCGGTCGCCGCCAGAAATTTCTGGCTCCCCGCTCAATGTATTGCAGAGTCCCGCAGGCTTGCTTCTCCAAGCCTGTGTTAATACACATGTTAATTTAACATGTAAAATTACCGAGGATTATTTCCCCGGCCGCGGAGGCCTCGGTCGCCGCCAGAAATTTCTGGCTCCCCGCTCAATATATTGCAGCGACCCGCAGGCTTGCTTCTCCCAGCCTGTGTTAATACACATGTTAATTTAACATGTAAAATCACCAAGGACCATTTCCTCGGCCGCGGAGGCCTCGGTCGCCGCCAGAATTTTCTGGCTGCCCGCTCCCCATGTGTAGACGCGGAGCCCGAGCGCCGAGAGTTCTCCCGGCCGCGGAGGCCTCGGTCGCCGCCAGAATTTTCTGGCTCCCCGCTCAATGTATTGCAGAGTCCCGCAGGCTTGCTTCTCCAAGCCTGTGTTAATACACATGTTAATTTAACATGCAAAATCACCAATGACAATTTCCTCGGCCGCGGAGGCCTCCATCGCCGGGAGAATTTTCTGGCTCTCTGCTCGAATTTTTTCTAAGTCCCGATTCGCTATTACAGGCTGGCGCACGGAGTCCGAGGGGCGGAAATATGCCGGGTAGTGGTGCCTTCCGTCGCCGAGACATTTTACAATTGCCTGGGAGCAGTATTTAACATGTTAATTTTTTCCCCCTCGGGACACCACTACCCCCTATATAACCCAAAATGGGCCATGCAATGGGTGCCCACAACGCCCGAGCGCGGGCATTTTTCCCGGGCGCCGAGGCCTCGATCGCCGGGAGAATGTCTCCAGCTATTTGCATGATGTCCCGATTCGCCCCACAAGGCGAACAACCACGAACGAGGTGGTTTTCGTTCGTGGTTGTTTTCGTTCGTGGTTGTTTACCGTTCGTGGTTGTTTTCATTCGTGGTTGTTGTGCGTTCGTGGTTGTTGTCGTTCGGGGTTGTTTTCCGTTCGTGGTTGTTGTCGTTCGTGGTTGTTGTCGTTCGTGGTTGTTGTCGTTCGTGGTTGTTTTCCGTTCGTGGTTGTTTTACGTTCGTGGTTGTTTTCGAGGCAATTGGTACTTTGAAAATTTCAATCGGTTAGCTAGAAAAAATTCTCCCGGCGGTGATTGCCTTGATCGCCGGGAGAATTTTCTGGCTCCCCGATAAAATTTTTTCCAAGTCCCGATTCGCTCTTACAAGCTGGCGCACGGAGTCCGAGGGGCGGGAATTCGCCGGGTAGTGGTGCGTTCCGTCGCCGAGACATTTTCCTATTGCCTGGAAGCAGTATTTAACATGTTAATTTTTTCCCCCTCGGGACACCACTACCCCCTATATAACACAAAATGGGCCTTGCCGCGGGTACACCCGGAGCCCGAGCGCCGAGAGTTCTCCCGGCCGCAGAGGCCTCGGTCGCCGGGAGAATTTCTCCGGCCCCTGCTCGAAATTTTCCAAAGTCCAGAATGCCTGCTTCTCCCAGCCTGTGTTAATACACATGTTAATTTAACATGTAAAATTACCAAGGACCATTTCCTCGGCCGCGGAGGCCTCGGTCGCCGCCAGAATTTTCTGGCTGCCCGCTCCCCATGGGTAGACGCGGAGCCCGAGCGCCGAGAGTTCTCCCGGCCGCGGAGGCCTCGGTCGCCGGGAGAATTTCTCCGGCCCCTGCTCGAAATTTTTCAAAGTCCAGAATGCCTGCTTCTCCCAGCATGTGTTAATACACATGTTAATTTAACATGTAATATTACCAATGACCTTTTCCTCGGCCGCGGAGGCCTCGGTCGCCGCCAGAATTTTCTGGCTGCCCGCTCCCCATGGGTAGACGCGGAGCCCGAGCGCCGAGAGTTCTCCCGGCCGCGGAGGCCTCGGTCGCCGGGAGAATTTCTCCGGCCCCTGCTCGAAATTTTTCAAAGTCCAGAATGCCTAGTTCTCCCAGCCTGTGTTAATACACATGTTAATTTAACATGTAAAATTAACAAGGATTATTATCCCGGCCGCAGAGGCCTCGGTCGCCGCCAGAAATTTCTGGCTCCCCGCTCAATGTATTGCAGAGTCCCGCAGGCTTGCTTCTCCAAGCCTGTGTTAATACACATGTTAATTTAACATGTAAAATTACAGAGGATTATTTCCCCGGCCGCGGAGGCCTCGGTCGCCGCCAGAATTTTCTGGCTGCCCGCTCAATGTATTGCAGAGTCCCGCAGGCTTGCTTCTCCAAGCCTGTGTTAATACACATGTTAATGTAACATGCAAAATCACCAATGACAAATTCCTCGGCCGCGGAGGCCTCGATCGCCGGGAAAATGTTCTGGCTCCCTGCTCGAATTTTTTTTCTAAGTCCCGATTCGCTATTACAGGCTGGCGCACGGAGTCCGAGGGGCGTAAATATGCCGGGTAGTGGTGCCTTCCGTCGCCGAGACATTTTACAATTGCCTGGGAGCAGTATTTAACATGTTAATTTTTTCCCCTCGGGACACCACTACCCCCTATATAACCCAAAATGGGCCTTGCCAAGGGGGCGCGCAACGCCCGAGCGCGGGCGTTTTTCCCGGCCGCCGAGGCCTCCATCGCCGGGAGAATGTCTTCAGCTATTTGCTAGATTTCCCGATTCGCCCCGCACGGCAAACAACCACGAACGAGGTGGTTTTCGAGAGTTCTTCCGGCCGCGGAGGCCTCGGCCGCCGGGAGAATTTCTCCGGCCCCTGTTCGAAATTTTTCTAAGACCAGAATGCCTGCATCTCCCAGCCTGTGTTAATACACATGTTAATTTAACATGTAAAATCACCAAGGACCATTTCCTCGGCCGCGGAGGCCTCGGTCGCCGCCAGAATTTTCTGGCTGCCCGCTCCCCATGGGTAGACGCGGAGCCCGAGCGCCGAGAGTTCTCCCGGCCGCGGAGGCCTCGGTCGCCGGGAGAATTTCTGCGGCCCCTGCTCGAAATTTTTCAAAGTCCAGAATGCCTGCTTCTCCCAGCATGTGTTAATACACATGTTAATTTAACATGTAATATTACCAATGACCTTTTCCTCGGCCGCGGAGGCCTCGGTCGCCGCCAGAATTTTCTGGCTGCCCGCTCCCCATGGGTAGACGCGGAGCCCGAGCGCCGAGAGTTCTCCCGGCCGCGGAGGCCTCGGTCGCCGGGAGAATTTCTCCGGCCCCTGCTCGAAATTTTTCAAAGTCCAGAATGCCTGCTTCTCCCAGCATGTGTTAATACACATGTTAATTTAACATGTAAAATTACCAAGGATTATTATCCCGGCCGCGGAGGCCTCGGTCGCCGCCAGAATTTTCTGGCTCCCCGCTCAATATATTGCAGAGTCCCGCAGGCTTGCTTCTCCCAGCCAGTGTTAATACACATGTTAATTTAACATGTAAAATCACCGATGACCATTTCCTCGGCCGCGGAGGTCTCGGTCACCGCCAGAATTTTCTGGCTCCCTGCTCGAATTTTTTCTAAGTCCCGATTCGCTATTATAGGCTGGCGCACGGATTCCGAGGGGCGGGAATTCGCCGGGTAGTGGTGCCTTCCGTCGCCGAGACATTTCTCTATTGCCTGGAAGCTGTATTTAACATGTTAATTTTTACCCCTCGGGACACCACTACCCCCTATATAACCCAAAATGGACCTTGCCGCGGGTACACGCGGAGCCCGAGCGCCGAGAGTTCTCCCGGCCGCGGAGGCCTCGGTCGCCGCCAGAATTTTCTGGCTCCCCGCTCAATGTATTGCAGAGTCCCGCAGGCTTGCTTCTCCAAGCCTGTGTTAATACACATGTTAATTTAACATGCAAAATCACCAATGACAATTTCCTCGGCCGCGGAGGCCTCCATCGCCGGGAGAATTTTCTGGCTCTCTGCTCGAATTTTTTCTAAGTCCCGATTCGCTATTACAGGCTGGCGCACGGAGTCCGAGGGGCGGAAATATGCCGGGTAGTGGTGCCTTCCGTCGCCGAGACATTTCTCTATTGCCTGGAAGCTGTATTTAACATGTTAATTTTTTCCCCTCGGGACACCACTACCCCCTATATAACCCAAAATGGGCCTTGCCATGGGTGCGCGCAACGCCCAAACGCGCGCGTTTTTCCCGGCCGCCGAGGCCTCGATCGCCGGGAGAATGTCTCCAGCTATTTGCTTGATTTCCCGATTCGCCCCGCACGGCAAACAACCACGAACGAAAACAACCACGAATAGAGCAAAATTGCTATTTCTCAAGAACTTCTGTGTGGACGTGGCTGCTGCTTCTGCCACAGCTTCTCGGAAGGAAAATACGTCATTACTGATCCAAGCTAATATATTTTTACTGAATATATTAAAAAAAAAAAAAAAGTTAAAAAAAAAAAAAACACTGTTTCTATGGAAAACAAAATTTCAAAATAGAAAATAAATTTGAATTAAAAATATTTTAAGATTAATTAATAAATATAAATTAATATTAGTATATATAAAAAAATTATTTTATTTAACATAATTTAAATGGGGTGCTTCTTAAGATATTATCCACATGATAATCCTCATACTCACATATGGCAATAAAATATTTATAATAATATACACCATTCATCCCACACTTTTTTTTATTGATAAAATAATTTTTTTATATAAAATATTTAAAATTAAAATTTTTTTAAAAAAAATTTACACTATTGTGGACTTGAACTGACTTACCTCAGAGAACTAATATTTAAAATTAATTAAAAAAAACCAATGACCTAACCTGACCTAACCAAACCCAACCTAACATAACCTAACCTAACCTAACCTAACCTAACCTAACCTAACCTTGCCTGAGAGGGGAAAAATTTCAAAATAATTAAATACAATGACCTAACCTAACCTAAACAAACCTAACCTAACCTAACATTGCCTGAGAGAGGAAAAATTTAAAAAAATTAAATACAATAACCTAACCTTACATAACCTAACCTAACCTAACCTAACCTTGCCTGAGAGGGAAAAAATTTGAAAATAATTAAATACAATGACCTAATGTAACCTAACCTAACCTAACCTTGCCTGAGAGAGGAAAATTTTTAAAAAATTAAATACAATGACCTAACCTAACATAACCTAACCTAACCTAACCTAACCTAACCCAACCTAACCTAACCTAACCTAACCTAACCTAACCTAACCTAACCTAACCTAACCTAACCTAACCTAACCTAACCTAACCTAACCTAATATTGCCTGAGAGGGGAAATTTTTTTAAATAATTAAATACAATGACCTTACCTAACCTAAACTAACCTAACCTAACCTAATATTGCCTGAGAGGGGAATTTTTTTTAAATAATCAAATACAATGACCTAACCTAACCTAACTTAACCTAACCTTGCCTAAAAGTAAAAAAAAATTTAAAAATTATTAAATACAATGACCTGACCTAACCTAACCTAACCTAACCTAACCTAACCTAACCTAACCTAACCTAATATTGCCTGAGAGGGGAAATTTTTTTAAATAATTAAATACAATGACCTTACCTAACCTAACCTAACCTAACCTAACCTAACCTAACATAACCTAACCTAACCTAACCTAACCTAACCTAACCTAACCTAACCTAACCTAACCTAACCTAACCTAACCTAACCTAACCTAACCTAACCTAACCTAACCTAACCTAACCTAACCTAACCTAACCTAACCTAACCTAACCTAACCTAACCTAACCTAACCTAACCTAAACTAACCTAACCTAACCTAACCTAACCTAACCTAACCTAACCTATCCTAACTTAACCTAACCTAACCTAACCTAACCTAACCTAACCTAACCTAACCTAACCTAACCTAACCTAACCTAACCTAACCTAACCTAACCTAACCTAACCTAACCTAACCTAACCTAACCTAACCTAACCTAACCTAACCTAACCTAACCTAACCTAACCTAACCTAACCTAACCTAACCTAACCTAACCTAACCTAACCTAACCTAACCTAACCTAACCTAACCTAACCTAACCTAACCTAACCTAATATTGCCTGAGAGGGGAATTTTTTTTAAATAATCAAATACAATGACCTAACCTAACCTAACTTAACCTAACCTTGCCTAAAAGTAAAAAAAAATTTAAAAATTATTAAATACAATGACCTGACCTAACCTAACCTAACCTAACCTAACCTAACCTAACCTAACCTAACCTAATATTGCCTGAGAGGGGAAATTTTTTTAAATAATTAAATACAATGACCTTACCTAACCTAACCTAACCTAACCTAACCTAACCTAACATAACCTAACCTAACCTAACCTAACCTAACCTAACCTAACCTAACCTAACCTAACCTAACCTAACCTAACCTAACCTAACCTAAACCTAACCTAAACCTATACCTAACCTAACCTAACCTAACCTAACCTAACCTAACCTAACCTAACCTAACCTAACCTAACCTAACCTAACTTAACCTAACCTTACCTAACCTAACCTAACCTAACCTAACCTTGCCTGAGAGTAAAAAAAATTTAAAAATTATTAAATACAATGACCTGACCTAACCTAACCTAACCTAACCTAACCTAACCTAACCTAACCTAACCTAATATTGCCTGAGAGGGGAATTTTTTTTAAATAATTAAATACAATGACCTAACCTAACCTAACCTAACCTAACCTAATATTGCCTGAGAGGGGAATTTTTTTTAAATAATTAAATACAATGACCTAACCTAACCTAACCTAACCTAACCTAATATTGCCTGAGAGGGGAAATTTTTTTAAAATAATTAAATACAATGACCTTACCTAACCTAAACTTACCTAATCTAACCTAACCTAATATTGCCTGAGAGGGGAATTTTTTTTAAATAATCAAATACAATGACCTAACCTAACCTAACTTAACCT